>NC_135516.1:11889198-12190698 GCF_051989575.1 Stigmatopora nigra
CAGTTTTAGAGTACTGTGGAACCTCGGTTGTGGGCCGGAACATTTTAGATATAATATTTTGATTTTTTTTTTATAAATGGATTAAAATAACTGGATTAAAATCCCGGAATATTCCATTTTTTATTGATCTAAAACAATGTTTATTTTAGCTTTTTTTATAATATATTTTTTAGATTTTCCAAAATTATTTTTGAACTAAAAATACAGAAAAAATGATTAAAAAATTATAATTGTTGATTTAAAAGGGGGAAATCAGGAAATTTAATATACATTTATACTATTCATTTGAATTTGATCCTAAAACACAAAGTCGCCACTCACGATTTACTTTCCCGGGCCACACAAAATGATGCAGCGAGCCAGATTTGGCCCCCGGGCCGCCACTTTGACACACATGACATACACAGTCTTTTAGAGATGAAAAAAAAGTCAGTGCAATCTGATATATCCTCCAGTGATACCATCTACCAAGATATAACTCAACTTTCCACAAGCCCCCCCTCTTGTGCTTGAATTTTTTAGGAATATTTTTGGATTTGACAAAATATCGCAATGTACTAAAGCCACAAAGTCATGAAATGGCGAGAAATGACCGTAATCGAGCATTTACAAGAACCCCAAAGCTATACCGTCATAGATATCAATGAACTGCATCATATTTTTCTGACAATATCAAGTTTAAGAAGCAGGAACTGATGTTTCTAACATACACTTGCAGTCCTGTAGTATTTTACAAAGTCCGATCAGCCTGGCTGCAGACTTAGTTATACATTGGAGTATGCCCTTGTCCTTGGCTGCAGTGCAGCAGATGGTGACAGAGGGGGTGAAGGGAAGACTCCATTATAGCTTTGGAAAAATGCACCATCATTGCGACTAGTAGCCAGAACATTGGCAGCTGCCATTTCCTCAGAATTGATAGAAAACATAGATTTGGCTTGGCTTAATTCTTCTGAATTCTTACAGTTTCTCCATTAAAAATCATAAATATTCACTCTACTACAAGACATTGACTGAAAGAGCTGATTGGCTCTCCTAGTTCAAATGAATGGGGCTGCAGCCAATGAGATAAGAGGATGGACGCATAGAATTATGAAAAAATAAGTTGGTTTGGGTTTTACAGTCTGGGATATCTAACTCTATTTTAAGCACACATCAAGAATAAAGATTCACATTTCAAAGATACTAAGTTAGACTTCTATGAAGGGAAATGACAAGCAAGACTTCTCCCATATGACATGGAAACAAACAGTCAAGTTATTAAAACAAACTTTTGAAATAAGAATATACAACAGGAGCCTCAGAAACAAATAGGCCGACAAAACCTATCAAATTCTCCTTTTTGGCGTCCTAATGGTCATCCACTAAAACCACCATGGTCAACAATAGAAATAGCCGTCACTGTGTACTACGTTTCCCAACCTAGAAATGTCACAAACAATCCAATAGACACTCAATAGCTTCTTCACTGGTGTAAAATAGGAAAGTGCTGCTATTTGGAGACATATTTTATAAATACCAGCTTTAGGACAAAAAATAGACGTTCTGCATTTACTTGATAGAGGTTATAAGTACTTTAAAAAATATATATTTGTATTTTCTTATGTTCCAAGTGTGTAATCCATCAAATTCTTGTATAGACGACTTAAATAACATAATATGAGACTCAAGCAGATCCATAACTATTGAAATATGCCCCTAAAAAAACAATATAACGATAAACAAACATGTTTTTCTAGTATCTTCTACTTTTTTTAGAAACACCTCAACAGCAGCAACAAAGGGCTAAAAATATTTGTATCTACGTCGAAAGAAAATGACGTCAAATACGGTTGTAAACACGCAAAACAAAATGTACAAGGTAATCTAGTTTTCATCATGAACATAGCCACTAAAAAAAAAGAAGAGAAAGTTTCCCTCCTTAAACACCTCCCGCCTGCATTAAGAAGAGAGGCTACGCTGCACTGTCACCTAGTTTCCATGGTAACCCGTAACTATGGAGACAGAGCCTGGAAGAGACTCGGGAGTCGGCTGGCGGGGACGAGCAAGTAAAAAAAAAAAAACCGCCAACAATGGTGCCTCGTTCGTGGTTACGCCTCAATCGTATCAAGCGCTAATGCGACTCAACTTTACGTTTAATGGGGTAATCGTGTACTTTGAAAAAAGGACGCCTGTCTGGCTAATGTGTGTGGAAGAGAGTAGAGAGACAAGTTCTCTGAACCTTTAAGACAAGGAGGGAGTCGCCTCATTGGCATGCATCTCACTCTTCTGGTGGCAAAGTACAGTAAACATTATATAACTGCCAACAAGGCTGTCCCAAGAGCAAACATTCAGATGAGTGTATGTGTATGTGTGTATCAGTATCAATTGTAACAGCCAATTGTACTTTAACCAATGCCAATGTGTCTTCTACATATTTAAAAGTCGCACCAAACTGCTAAAATATTACTAGTTCTTTTCCTAAAGCGGCAAGGCCAAAAAAACTGACATTTTCTAATATGAAAATGTCAAGCGGACATTTCTACCAGGACAAAAATCAGAAAAGAACTTGACTTTTCGAAGCAACGAAGCCTTGGGATGCCATTAAAGCGCTTCCCAGTCTAATTGAACACTTAATACCAAAGCATTTGTAATGACGACATATGGAAAAGCTGCTGACTTTCTATGTCATTTTGGGTTTTAATTTCCATATTTCTATTAAACATGTTTTCCTTCTTAAGTAGAGCAAAACGTTTGCATCCATGTGGTTGTGTTTGTGAATTGTAGCGCCTGTCAACGCCTGTTGCTGACAGCTGCTACTCTGTTGGGAGGTGTCACTTAAATAAATGGAGAATTATCGGGGGCTTGTCAAGTCGATGTGCTAATGTCGAGCTGTCTGACCCACTGAATCAACAAATCTGTGAAGAAATAGCAAGGTCTTACCTTAATAATTTCCTCCTTTTGTGGACCAAGTTGGCATCAAATCTAGCATTTCTCAGCTAGTGTGCAAAGCCATTTATAAATGTCGATTCATTTTTGGTAGGATCTCACAGAGCTCTTCTTTTGAAGGCATTTTCACCCTGAAGCAGAATGAATGAATGAGTCATTAAATGATATCAGAAAGCTTTCAGCTGTGTAAATTGGAATCATCATGTAGGATATTTAAAAAAAACAACAATTGCATGTTGAAAGTCAGGCTATAAAAACTGAGTAATAACAAGTAGTCAATAACGACCATATTTGGGGATTTTAGTTGGTTTTGGATCCATGTCATTTTCATGAAAATATTTTCTATCATTAAAATTGACCAAAAGACTGGCGACCAAAAGACCGGCGACCAAACGCCCGGCGACCAAACGCCCGGCGACCAAACGCCCGGCGACCAAACGCCCGGCGACCAAACGCCCGGCGACCAAACGCCCGGCGACCAAACGCCCGGCGACCAAACGCCCGGCGACCAAACGTCCGGCGACCAAAAGACCGGCGACCAAACATCCGGCGACCCAACGTCCGGCGACCAAACGTCTGGCGACCAAACATCCGGCGACCAAACATCCGGTAACCAAACGTCTGGCGACCAAACATCTGGCGACCAAACATCTGGCGACAAAACATCTGGCGACCAAACATCTGGCGACCAAACATCTGGCGACCAAACGTCCAGCGACCAGACACACGGCGACCAAACGCCCGGCGACCAAACGTCCAGCGACCAAACGTCCGAGCACCCTCCTGCTTGCTCAACCTTGACTTTTTGTGCGTCTAAAATGCCACAAAGAGGGTTAAAGTGACAGGTCACATGATCCTTTCTACCTGCAGAAAACATCTATTTCTAGCCAGAGGGTGAATCCTCAAGGGTCCAAATCAGTGGCATCTCCTTGCCTGGTCCACGCCCCTCAAGCAGCAAATTCCCGTTGCCATGGCTGGCTGCCACTAGCTCCAAGCGGGAAGGTCATTTTAGTGACTTGATATGGATTGGGCTCTGTGCCGTCTGGATTTTAGCCAACATTTTACTTCAAGCAGGTTAGAGAATATTGATTGATTTTGTTCCTGGGCTCCCTCTCTAGGTAATGAAGTGTGATTACTTCCAAGCCAGTATTCGGAATATAAATTAACTGAGAAACAAAAAAAAAAAGTTTGCAGGCTATTACACCAGACAATATCATCAGATTGATATTAAATGAAATATTTACTATTTATGACTTTGCTGAAAGCATCACATTTCCAGCCTAAGGATCACAAAACAATCTTCTCTGAAAATATTCCAAAAATGGACACAGTAACAGTAGCACAGATGTTCTTATGACTATAAAATCATCGAAAATTTCAACTCAATGACATCAGACATTCATAATACGAAGAGGGAATAAATCCAGCTCTGCAGTGGACCGTTATGTCAGAGTAATGTTTTTCATTAAATTGGATAAGGGACTTTTCCATGCAACCTAATGCTGCTTCTCCACTATGAAGTAATTATGCTTGAACATAAACCCGACTGTGCGCTGGTATGTTGATCTATTCATGTACAATCATCATTAAAATAGGCATATTATTTCTTTCAATTCAATTTAGGCTTGAAAAAATCTTGTGAGCTCAACTTTCATGAATATAATTTTGAGAGCTGGTTCCAACAGTACTTGGATATTAAACAGTACTTGACTATTAAACAGTACTTGGCTATTAAACAGTACTTGGCTATTAAACAGTACTTGGATATTAAACAGTACTTGGATATTAAACAGTACTTGGATATTAAACAGTACTTGGATACTAAACAGTACTTGGATACTAAACAGTACTTGGATATTAAACAGTACTTGGATATTAAACAGCACTTGGATATTAAACAGTACTTGGATATTAAACAGTACTTGGATATAAAACAGTACTTAGATATTATAAATAGTACTTGGATATTAAACAGTACTTGGATATCAATCAGTACTACTAAAGGGACCAAAAGACCGGCGACCAAAAGACCGGCGCCCAAAAGACCGGCGCCCAAAAGACCGGCCGACCAAAAGACCGGCCGACCAAAAGACCGGGGACCAAACGTCCGGTCACGCTGGTTTGCCTGCAACATGTAAGAAAATATAGTATAACAAATGTGTTAGGTCTACTGCCACTGATCCGTCATCAGTAAAGGCAAACGGGCTAAACGTGAGTGCATAACGTGTGCTTTAATGCAGGAGACGTGTGCATTAAAGCATGCGCTGGCATTTACGAGCTAGAACTCCAACCCGTGATTAACGCAGCCGCATCTGCCGGGCCCTCTAGTAAGTGCATTACCGGACACGTTATATCCCGGTGGGCTAGCTTGTCTGCTTGAAACTCTGTGTGTGTGTTTTTGCCGTGGCCGTTCATGTGTACGGGCGTGAGAAGAAAAAAGCGTCGCTCGCCAACGTGCGCTGGAAAGAGAACAGAGGGATTGCGTCTGGCTCAAGGGGGCTTCCCTTTGCGCAGCTGGGACAAACCTTAGTGCTGGATTAACAGGCGTATGTGTGGAACAGAAGGTGTACTGTACAAAGTACTTCAGGTCAACTATCGTTCATGGATTAACTTTCCATGTCATGTGTTATTGTTTTTTTTTTGGGTTGTTGTTTTTTTTAAACCCTATGAACATTTTTAGTTGTTAAATGATTGTTTTCTATTTTATTATTGGTTGGTTTTAGCTTGAGAGCAAAAATACAGTTAAAAGCTATTCAAATCTTCACTTTTTTAAAAGTTTCTATGTATTATTCCATTTTAAATAAGAATAACAATATTATCACATTGGAAATTAATCATTACTAATCATTTAATAGTTATTAAATGATTGTTTTATATTTTTGTATTGGTTGATTTTAGATTAAGAGCAAAAATACACTTGAAAGCTATTCAAATCTTCATTTTTTTTTTAAAGTTCTTATGTATTATTGTACTTTAATTAAGACTAAAAATATAAATCCCATTGGCAATTACTCACTATTAAAAAAAAATCCATAAAAATAAAAAGAGCTTCTTAGAAACAACAAACAAAGCAATTCATTTCCCATTCTAGTTATTCCACTTAATAAACAAACCCCTCTTAATTTAAACAAAAAACATATTTTCAAATTCCCATGACTTTAAATGACCATTTTACAAAAAGTCCACATTTCATGTGGTCTATTTTTTGCTTTTTTTTAAAGTTTGGCTTCCTTTTTTTTGAGAGAAAATGCAAACATAAATAAATCAAAAAAGATGCTCTACCCCTATGAGCATATTGCTCATGCACTCTTTCATCCCACCCTTAGATTTGCGCACATGCGCACAAACAAGTGCAATAATCCACGCTCTTGCTGCCTCACGTGTGCTCCACTGCTCTACTTTCCCCTCGCTGGAGCTGTGGGTGGGTGGGAGGGGAGGTCTGTGCAGGCCAATTCCCACCCACCCCATCTCTCTTTCCCACATACATACACAAAAGCAAGCACCCACGTTTTCAAACACACACCAAGCAAGACACATCAAAAGCTGGAGATGCGCAGAGAGAACGAAAAAAAAAGAAAAAACTACAATATGCACTGATGTAAAAATAGATTTTTTCCTGTTAATATTAATTATGCTTTAACTGATTCACAGACTCCACCTCAGGGGATGCTGAGATTGCGGCACTATTCCTTTTTTTTTTTTTTGCTCTTTCCCTTCCTTCATAGCCTCTATTTGGCATCAAAATGCAAAAAAATGTTTTTTAAGGAATGTGGAAAATGATAATAGGTGAATTTAGAAAGGAAAAAAAAGGAATTTGGTTTTTAGGATCGTGAGTTTAGAAGAAAAGTCAAATAGTGAAGGCGACCGTGTGAAACGAGTCACAAAGAGAATTAAGTGGATTGAGGTAATCCATTCTAGCCTTGTACAAAAGGTTCAAAGAGCAATGAATCAATCGGGCAGCTCGAAAAACAGCTTTAGGGAAAATAGAAGTGTGTCCAAAAGGTAGTGTTAAAAGATATATACGTTATTTCAAAGTCAAACTAGGCAAAACAACACCAAAAATAAGAGTGGGCATTAATAAACCTGGCGGGCCATCAGCCTTCTCAGGCCAAAAGTTGATTTCACGTAGGCCGGACAATTTTAGATATAATATTTAGATTTTTTTTAAATAAATGGATTAAAAGAACTGGATTAAAAGCCCTGAATATTCAGTTTTTAGAGATCTAAAACAATGTATATTTTAGCTTTTTTAAAATATATTTTTAGATTTTACAAAATCATTTTTGACCTAAAAACACAAAAAAAAATGATTAAAATATGACAATTATTGATTTAAAAGGGGGAAAATTAGGACATTTAATTTACATCTATACTATTCATTTGATCCTAAAACAGAAAGTCAGCACACATGATTTACTTTCCCGGACCACACAAAATGATACAACGGGCCAGATTTGGCCCCGGGGCCGCCACTTTGACACATGTACTGTAGAATAAAAGAAAATGCTGAAGGACGAATGGACCAGTCCAGTCCTTGAAAATCAAGTTTCCAAAGTGAATGGCGGGATGCCAAATCCCAATTGAGCTGAACCAAATACACAATTCCAATGATTAAGCAGTCTAGCATCCTTCCATGATTCAGCATCCTTACTCCCATCTCCCCAATTTAACCCAATCTGACTCCCATTACAACAATTAAATCCTCATCTTCAGTCCTACAAAAGACCACTAAAAAAAAACACGTCTCAAACCTACCCACCAATGGTTTCCATAGCAACTACAAGTCAGGTTCACACCTGAGTGTACCATCACCTCTTAAAGGAGCTACACTTTGTAACCACACTCATGTTAGCATCCAAGCTAATAAAAAAGTGAGTATATAAGGATAGTTTGTCCTTGAACGGGGAAATCTATGTTGCCGTTATTTCTTGGACGATGAAAGATGCAAATCTAGGGATGGACTAGAATGCTTTGCTTAGCAAAAAATGTTAAAGGCAGGTTTTAAATTGAAGTTTAGTCCCCCCCAAAGCTCACGTGGATGGGTTGCTCATTAGGCTGCTGTCTCCTTGGTTTTCTGCCTGGTCACGCTTTTTCTCTCATCTCTCCTCTTCAATGTGAAGAGCCTCCCCTCTTTTTTTTTTTTTGCTTCCTAACTGCCTCCACCACTCAAGGAGTTTTTCCTCTTGTTGGCTTCCCCCCTCCTCCTCCTCCTCCTCTCGCTTATCTCTTATCTGTGTCAGTTCCACTTAATATAATAAAACGCTTCAACGGCCTTAGCTTTGCTGCAAAAGCACACTGGAATCGTGACTGCGGCGGCGGCGCGCTAACGGAAGCTGCGACGCTTGGTAAAAGATGCTGGAGTCGATGCAGGTGAGAGAAGATTAAGGTGGAAAAGTGCTGGATAAAGGTGGGTGTGAAGAAAAATGAAGGGAAATAAAGGATGGTGACAATAAGTGAGAGAAGAGAAAGTTGACTTGTGAAGAAAGAAAAAAATCAAGAGTTTTCTTGGAGAGTTATATCCTCCCATGTATTCCCTCAAAACATGGCGCCCCTTCAATTTAAGTCATGTTCACTCTAAAGCCCATTTTTTAGGAGGGCTGAGTTAAATAATCAAGATGTTTTTGACTATAGCCCACAAAAGATTCTTAAATTCAGCCTACATTCTGTTGGATTTCTTAGCTTTAACACTATATGCAGCTAGTCCAGACATGGGCAAACTACGGCCTGCGGGCCACTTCTGGCCCGCTAGGCTTTTTAATCCGGCCCGCCGACATTGTCCAAATAGTTTTTTTTTCCTCCCAAGATGGTGGCGTCATGCGGAAGCTAGTGGCAGTAGCTCTGTCCACTCTTATTTGTTTTTTTGTGTTTTATAGTCCCTCTATCATTTTTTAAATTACATTTTAATGTCTTACTACATTCATTTTTACTTGACTTTGTACTTTATAATTTTACTTTAATGATGAGTGATGAGTATGTTAATACTTGACTCCTTTTTTTCTGTTTATGTTTCATATGTACTGTTAACGGATGCACTTTTTTATATGTATCGTATCTTGTGCCGGCCCATCTGTCAAATTTTCAGTTTTTAAACAAATATCCAGCAATGACAACTGCAAATGCAACTGTATACTTTATATCTACTCATGTTTTTGACAAATACTTCAATGAAATTAACCATAGTACTTTGGTCATTGTCCTAATGATTTATAATACCGATGACTACGAATAAATACAGTTCAAACTCAGATGCTTCCAATAAAATGACTGCCTTCATTTTGACCTTTTTTGAACTGTTGCTTTTACTGTAATTACATATTCAGTCAGCGTACTCGACTCAGCAAAATGCAAGTGAACTTTAAACTCGCAGTTGAAACTAACTCATCAACGTGGCGTCAAATGCGGGGTAAGGTCGTCCCTACCGAGTGGTGTTGCGCATTGAATTGAGGAGTGCGTTTCAGATGATGACGGCTTTCCCCGTGAGTGCGTCAAGGTCGAGTGTGGGGAAAAAAAGTGGAAACTGCCGTGATTAGTGGCTGCTCCCAATTGCATAAGTCAGTCGAGTGGATATCAAGTGCCTGTATGAGTGATTTTGCACTAAGAGACATTTTTTGCTCCATCAATGTACGACATTGAGTGAAATTGTCAAATGGGGAATATTGTTTTTATAGTCTTTTTTTATATATATGTATACATCCATGTCAGATTTTTCTATGGCAAGGGTGCCGGAACATTTTAGATCTTTAATTTTAATTATATTTATTAAATTCGATTAAAATAACTGGAAGAAAAAGCCCTAAATAGTCTGTTTTTACGAGTCCGAAATTATCACTTATTTGGGTCTTTTGCAGAGAAAACGCACCTTATGGAGAAGTACTACCAATTTCGTCTATGCAGTTTCTGGGTATGATGACAATTAGGCTTTTCTTGTTTGTTGAGTTAATGATGATGACAAAGCCTATGTCCAATTATTATAATTATTGTTATTAACAGGCTAAAACTCCACCCATTATTTCCAAAAGGGTCTTTCCCAGATAGCATAGCTATGTTTGTGTGTGTTCCTTTGATTTAATGTATTTATTTATTGATTTCTTTTACCCCCTGCTGCTCTTCAGGGAGGAAGGAGAGAAACACATTCTGGCTTGTTTCAGCAAGTTGTCACGCCAGTTTTGGTTGCCAGGCTGTCATCAAGGACACTAAACCTATTTTATCTTTGTCATCAAGCTGTGTACTTTCGAGTTTGCACGCAAAGACACACACACACGCAGTATGACTCACTCGGTGCCTTATTTGGTACACCTGCAACTCTTTTTATATCCAGTAAAGATTAGCTTTTTTCCCCTTTATTTAACTATTAAAAATAAAAAAACATTAACTGAGCTGCATCACTAAATTGGAGCATTTTGCATCAAAAATTTGACAATGCAATTTTTCTAGTGACCTATAAATGTGCTGATTTAAAACAAAAATCAGATTACACGTTTCTATTGGTCGCTAATGACCATTTGTTGGCGTTAATGTACAAATATATATTTAAATATCTATCACCACTCTAGTAAAAAATGAATATTTTCTTCACTGCAAATAAAATATGCAAAAATACTGTTTTTTTTCCATTGGTGCAAATAAAAAGAAGACCTTAATTAAATTTGCATGAGATTAAAACAATGCATGTCAAATGTGGAATCACAGATGCACACGTAGAAGAAGTTAAGCTTTCTCAATAGGGTTAGGGTTAGGGTTAGAGTGCATCATAAAAGGATTAACCCAAGTGGCAAAGAGAGACAGAAAGAGAGGGACAAAAGTTAGATCATCTGGCACTTTGGCAATAACTAAGTGTGGTTAACATCCACCATCTATGTCTATTACTATCTTGTGTTATAATATAATGCTAACTCTTGCATTGTAAAATGTATTGCAAAGTATTACAGGTTCCCATCCTTGCTATTAATGTGTCTATTGGTTAAAAAGTTGCTCCATTTGTGTAGTGGGAAAATGATTTTCTACCAATTTTTGGGTAGGATTCTAACATGATCCTTGAATTATGGAAACTGCAACAACTATAGGACATCTACCTCAACTGTAGGTATTTTACCCACAAGTACATTATGCCTATTGTTCCTCTCACACGGAATATGAAGCGCATTCCATTGATCCCATTGAAGTGTGAAATAGCGTGGCTCCACCATACAAAGTGCAGTTCCAAAAGCCCATCAGTGGGCGGGTGGGCAGTTTGGGCGGGTGGGGGAAGCCCTGTAAACCAGCCAACCGAGTGTGATATCAAAGCCGCTATCTGAAAGTCAGCCAAGCTAGCCCAAGTGGAAAATATGTGATGTCAGAGGCACGCTTGGACATTAATTGCCATCCAAGTTTGGTTGAGGAACGTTGGAGATAGAGGGGGAGAGAAACCAGGGGGGTGATGAAAGACCATGTTCAGATGCAATAACACAGCATAGTGCGGACTCATTTTAAGCTATGTAACCGTGCTTTATATGTAAATGAGTGAGTGTAAATTAGACAAGAGTTTCAATTGATAGTGACTATGTGTGTGTGTGTGTATTTGAGTGGTCTTTTGGAAGGACTCCATTGTATGAATCACCCTCTCTCTTGAGCTTCACTTGAATCCGAAAAAAAGCAGGTCATAAAGCCAAGGGCTTAATAAATGCCAATGAGAAAAAGTTTGGTCAAGCTTTTTTTGTACTCCATTTATCATGAATATAAACACAGACAAAAAAACTACGATGTACGGAAGGAAATACATAAACGTCGCCTTCTGAAAATTTCACTAACTGGTAGCACTATCAATAGCAGCAATAGCTAGTTTTGACCAAAACAAGTGATTGGTCCAATGTTTTCCATTCGCCAACTAAAAAAAAAAACAAGATTTGAACCCTTGAAAAAGTCTTGTTTAACCTGGAATACAGCCAACTTGCTAAATTAATTAACTGTCCTTAGTTAATCCAGATGTCTGCCTGTATTGTGTTATCATTATATTAAAGTATAATTATTGATCAACCTAACACAAGTGATTGGTCCAATGTTTTCCAATCGCCAACTAAAAAAAAACAAGATTTCAACCCTTGAACAAGACTTGTTAAACCTGAAATAAAGCCAACTTCATATTCAACCATCCTATTAACATCTAATTGCTGTTTGATTGTTAATTTTCCCCATTGTCGTCATGGAAATCATCTCCATTACAATCACAAAAAAATGCACTTTGCTTACACAGTTGTGTCAACAACTCCCCCCTTTTGACTCACTCTCCTATTTATTACTCCGAGACAATGACTATGCTACCACATGTTTTTCCATCAGATCTTTCCTTTCTAACAAAACCCGTGCGCCTTCACATTGGCGAACCATCTTATGCTTCTTTAACACAGTTTTCATTTGACAGTCAATCAATGAAACGCTAACCCAGCAAGGGCATGATTCAGCAAAAAAACTGATTGTATCAACGTGTCCTTCATTTAATCTCTGATTAATCCTCGGCGCCACCTTCGTTCTACGCTTCCAGAAAGTGGTTATATAATTTAGAAGTACTACTATATAGCCTTCTTGCCTTTAGTGATGGACTCATTGACGACATGCATTAGTATCAGGGCAAGACTCTTGAAAATGCATGAAAGGATAAGACGCTTTCAACCAAAATGGCTGATTTGCAACTTTGCCTGTCATTTTACTATTATCTCGATAAATAAGCATAGAATAATGGAGGCCTAGTGACATTGTGAGGATATTAAATCAAGATGCAATTAGCTAAAAATGGTTAAAGACAAGCAAGAAAGACAAATGCGTTGATTGGTAAAGATTTCAATGAGTTGACCTAGAGGTTGCCACACTGCCATCCACAAAATGGAACTTCCTATCTGACCTTGGCGTGATCATCCAGTTGGACAGACGGGGATGTTCCCACTCTGCGAGCTTAATGGCTAATCGAGCATATTGATCGGTGCAATCTCCACTTAGATCAGATCAGTTTTTTGCAGTTATAAGCCAATACAAACAGAAATAAACAGTAGCACTTTATTAGAAATTTTCTAAGTTGGTAATAAAGTTGCACTGTTTCTTTAAGTTTGCAGTGCCTTATATCCTGATATTTTTATTTCCAATGTTATTTGACATTTAAAAAATAGCATCCAAATTTGCTATATGCTTCTTTACTGCAACAAAACAATCTTAAAGCCCAAATGTTGCATTGGAAGTACTACTACAAACAGTACACAGTAAGTACTGCTAAGATGGTGTGTTTTGTAGCCTGTGTCAGTCAGTAAGCAGCTGACAGCAGTGGAGCTGCTAATAAAGAGTGAGTCAGCCTTTGAGACAGTCCTGAGGATGAAGACGGTGATTCATGTCGTACGCTTTATTCAATCCTCTACTTACTTCTCGAAGTATTATCACTGCTTTCTCGCTATGTTTTGTCTTTCCTTGACCCCACCTGGCTAAAAAATATTTGTCAATTCTACAAAAAAACAATTCTTAATCCGAAAATGGGCAAAAATGGGCAAGTGAAAGGAAATGAATTGACCAAGAAGTGGAGAATGTGGAGGTGAACCTGCGACATGACGACTTTAGAGTCTTTGGCTCAGGCTCGCTCTTGATTAGTCTACTAGGCAACCCTGCTGCAGTGCCGACTCTGACTGAATACTTGAGAGAGAGGCCTAAAATGTCACTGCACAAACCACCATGCAAAGAGAAAGCGAGGGATAAAGAAAAATGGGCACTGCCGAAGAATGACTCAAACAGACAAACATGTCAATCCTTCCTTCCAATATTTGCTGAACTTGTATAAATCTTCAGAATTAAAAAAAGCCTAAAATTTGACTCCTATATCGGCAAATGCCAGCAATCAATCAGGTACAGTAAACGCACTGTCCTGTAAACCACCCATTTCAAGTCCAGTTCATCTCTAGGTCAAGTGATTAATGAATGTCCTTAGCTTTTGTATTCATGTGTTGCAATAGCAATTTTTTAAGAGACGATCAAAAGCCAAGTAATGAAGCAATTCCATTGTTTCTAACGTGACTTTCCAGTCAAAGCTGCTCACCTGGTTTTCCATTGCAAAATAGGACGGCAGTACTAAAAGAAATGTTTATCTTTTTAAGACAAACACACACACATAGGCCATTAAAACTCATTAGTCATAACTTCTGATAACAATAGATGAAGAACAAACAGATCCTTTTTCTGACCTGCGGTCACCAGGTGAGGAGAAAGAAAATTGAGGACTTGTGTAAGACATTCATTAACTCTATTTACGCTTCTATTTATCTTTGACTTGGTAACACAACAAAATGCTCCCCCTTACTGTCTTATATCTTCATATTTAGAGCATTAAACCATCTGGGAATATTCCAAAATCCATACTCCAAAACCAAATGTATTCCCATTGAGCTTTTTTTTTTTTTTTTGCTGGGAACGGCATTAGGAACAAGATTAAAACTTTTTAATACCCAGCGTCTGAGATGGTGGCGGATCTGGAAAAGATGAAGAATATAATTCTGGTTGAGGGCGGGGGGGAGCCCACTGCCAAAAAAAAAGCGGTTACATCATCGCAGGTCACCAAGGCAAAGTGTAATCATGACAGAGATGAGATGATGAAGTTGGGGGCGGGGGGGAAAGGATGGCGAGGGGCTTGTGAGCTCCAGATGTCTGCTCCTGAAGATGAAAATGGGGGCTGGCTATTGCTTGGCAGCCTTATAAGATTGCGCACAGGCTATGTGATGGGAGGAAAATGTGGCAAGACTTATTGGAAATGATTGTATTAATGGAGATAACACAAGTCACAAGGGGGATGGCTAAGGGGTGCCGTAAGTCACATATCGACTCGCTCAAAGGTTTGTGCTTCCTAGAAGCATTTGTCTTAGCAGCACACCTCCCTTACGTATACGGTAGATTGCATAATTCGCACCACACTCTTTGGAAGAGGGGGTGTATAGATGAAGGTGGAAAAATAAGGGGAAATGGGTATATAGTAGGCATCTAAGGGCATGATGTAGTATTTGAAGGCAATGTCTGAACTGAGTACAAGAAGAGTCTCAGTTAGAGTCTAATTAAAAGTTAATATACTTAAAAATAAAAGAAACTGAAGTTGTAAATGGAGCAAACCATTTCATTTTGATTGAAAATCATCTATATATAAATGTGAAGGACTAAATTGTGTTTGTTTAGTTATTATTGTTGGCAATATGTGGCTTACATGCAAAATGTGCCTCTCTGAATTGAAATGTACAACAAAATGTGATTGAATAATATATAATAAACCTTATATTTCTCTATATATATTTACACATTTGTCTAAATTTGCTTCCCAATAGTTAGGCCTTGAAATACTTTCTACACAAAAATCAGTAACAGAACCACAATAATCCAGAAAAACCCATAAAAGATGAATTCAAATAGAAATAAAACAAGTTTTCGCCAAACAGTTGCCAATGTCAAAATGTAACTATCTGTATTTTAATAAGGAAAAACAAATGATAAAACTACTACAATGTACAGTAGTCAAAAAAGGACTGAGTTGAGAGCCATGTCTGGTTAAGAGGAGCGTGTGCAGTGAGCAGCAGTACTTCCAACTGCTCTGGATTTATGTGTATGCGTGTGTGTATATGTGTGTGTATATTTGTAGGATTTAATCTGCATTGGGAACACGAGGTCTGGAAAGACTCCCAATAACAGGATTTGTGAAAATCTGTAGTCAAAATGTTTGCTCCCAATCATTCTTTTTTTGCATGCCGTCTTTTTTTTTTTTGTCCTCAATGGACCTGAACCCAATAACGGGAAATCCACCACTTCTTGCCACGGTTGAGAATGAATGCAATATTATTTGTTTGTTTTAGAATTTTCTAAGAATATCTGGGCGAGGGCAGGGTAGTAGGGCCAAAGTATGAAAGACATATTATTATTTTGCCCCGTTATTTTGTTAACTGGACACTAGTTACCTCTACTATTGTCTTCCTGGAATTTCATTGGGAAATCACTTTCTACAAATAAATTGTAGCCAATGAACTGACAAAGAACCTTCAAATGCTCCTAAAACAACAGCGAGTAACTTAGAAATGGGCAAAAAAATCAGTCAAAAGGACATTTTTCCCCAAACTATCAGGACTCTAAACTTGCGGTAGCACAACACATCGTCCCTTCTGTGTAATGACTTTCGTCATACACCGTTTCTGGGTGTGATGACAATTAGGCTTTTGTTGTTTATGATGACGAAAAAGCCTATGTCCGATTATTATTATTATTAAATGAAGCAGCCCGGAAAAATCCAATGAAATTATACAAAAGGAAGTCAAAGTACCTTAACATGACAAGGAAGGAACGTAAAAATTGACAACTATAGATGACCAATCACTTCAACCAGCTCATATTTCAATGCAACTGACACTCCTAGATGTCCAATCCGTTTTGACTGTGAGAGTCCAATGAACCAACAACAAAAATATACAAATACAACCACTATCCTAACCATACTTCCTAGTTTCATTAGATTAGACACCTTGACCCTTTTGTCACAATCAAAGTCAACCTGAAGCCTTTTGTGAAATACACCAGTCATTATCTCAAAAACTAAATCCACAGCAGGATAAACTAAACCAATAAAATCTGTTTTGAACATTGTCTTAAGAGGTGGGTCGTCATGGCAACAAGCAGAGGATCGGACTCGGCAACGATGGCTGGGCTATGTCCCTACAGCACTCTTGCAGAAAGCTCTGACATGATTTAATACTGCAGGGATGGATGAGAGGGAAAATCAGAAAAGATGGAGTTGCTATCATTGACAGTTCAAATCTCAGTCAACTGAATATGACTACCTCAGATTTTTTTTTTCCCTGGGAAGTTCCGTATAGTTCAAACGTGAGCGTTTGGCATTTGGACAGTTTGGGCTTTGCGTTTGGCGTTGACATTGGAGCAGTTGTTGTTGAAATTGTCACGTGGCAACAAGTCTTTCTATTCACGACTGCTCTTTAGCAACACTTTGATAGGCTTTACAGCGTCACTCACTCACTCACTCACTCACATTGGGCCTATGAGTAGGACTGTTTATGCTATTTATGGCAAGTTCCTCAAAACCTGATCTGTTCCAGACTAAGCACGTTCCGGAATGGTTGCTAGCAAAGACAACTGAGGAAAAGAGCATCGCAAAAGCAAGCTTTAACATTTAACACTACTAAAGTCTAAGTCTTAAGATTTTGGCTGTATTTTAACCAGTCATCGTTTCCAAGTGGCAAGCCATCTGTTGGCTGAGTAGTTAAAAAACAATCTTGCTTTAAGAAACATGCAAATTAAATCAATGGATCAAATCCTAAAATCCAAATATGACTTTAATAGTTCCTTGTGAACTTTTAGACTAGAGTTATCATATACTACTTATGACCAATGTTCCCTCTAAGCAATTGCGCACTACTCTCGTCTTCTCTGCGCAGCAGCAATCATATGGCGCGCAGTAAATAAAATCCAAACTTTTTTTTTTTACCCCTTTCCCCATAATGGCGCCGTTTACTCGACAGCCAATGGTAGTAGCTCTGTCCACTCTTATGATTTTTTTCATGTTTTACAGCATGTTTTACATGAAATATTAGCGGGAACATTGACATGCACCTGCTTATACCAGGTGTGATACTGGTGTGCCCATAGCGACCAATCATGTCACTCACACTGGTACTCAGTGCGCTCATGGAGGTTGTCTTTCTGCCCAGACCAACGAAAAATTAGAGGGAAAATTACTTATAACATAACAAAGTATTTTTTTAATCATTCATTCTTAGCAAGTCAGTTTGACAAGTCAATACACGTCAACACTAGGAATTTTTCCTCACAACATCTGCTATTAAGTGTTCTAACACACAGACCAACCCTCCTTTTCAACCATATTGAATCAAATCAAGTAGCTGGCTTATTAATTTACATGCCACACAGAGGTGAGTAACAACCAAACCACTTCTTCCCTTCCAATTGCCTTATTACAACCATAAGCTAATGAATGAGTCAGTGACATGTGTATGTGTGTGTGTGTAGTGTGATGACCCACAATTCACCTGGCCGGCCTCCTAGCAAGGTCATTCAGTGTCATCGCAAAAGACTGGAAAACAACACCTGTGTGGCAAAACCCAAAAACTGCAAACAACTATCGACACACAAACGACCATCAACGTAGGTCGGAAGACGCTTGATAATAATTGCCCCCCCCCCGAACAAAAAAGTCCCACTGCGACATCCGACGCCCAGTGACACACAGACACACACACACAGAGACACAGATTGGCTCCGTGCTCTGTTTATCAGGGCCAAACCCATCCATCATCTGAGGCCGGTTGCCTGGGTAACCCCGTTATTATTCAAAGCACGGAGCTCGCCGAGGAAAGCAAATGTACGCGGTTGCCAGGTTGGGGAGATTCCCCACCGGCACACATTCACAAAAAGGATAGTTGCGCTAAGGTGTGTCCATTCAAATTCACAATTTCTCCAGTTTGTCGCCATTTCCGCATTCGATTTTCATCTCTTTAGTTTCTTCATCCTTCCACGCATTTCATTGGAACCCACCCGGACCCCCGTTTCTGTCCATTCTACCCTACCTCGTCCCCTAAATTCTCATTTTTCATTCACATCCTGCTCCTCGCACACTCATTCACAAACATCACCACAACTTACAGCAGCAAAAAAATGGGGAGGGTAGAATAACGAGGTGTTGCCCGTCGACTTACTGATTGACAGCGGCACACTGAGGGCTACCAAGAAAGAAGAAAATCCAGTCGACCAATGAGAAAGCAGAGAAATTCTAGAATAGGATGGTGGAGGAAAGTGAATGGGTCGATAGCAAGACACGTGCCTGAAATTGTAACCTTTCCAGCACCAATACAAATCTCCTTCATTCAGTCGTCAGCAGCGACGCCATTCATTCAATTGAGGGAGGCTTCATTCACGCATTTGCTTTCTGTCTACATGACGTGAGCAGAAAACATAAAATGACCTGTATCGTAAATCTAGATCCATCTTTTTTTTATGCCTAAATATTTATGTATGCACTCTATGGTAAAGCTTTAAATCTTATTGTACTCATACAATGCCAATAAATGCTTTCAATTCAATTATCTTCATTCATACAGTTTACTGAAAAACTATTCCATCCCTACCTGACTTTTTTTTATTGTTGTGAATTATAGATGTAATTATAAACTGAATGGGAGGATTTTAATGAATAAGAACAAGGAATTTAAACATATTTTCTTGGAAGATGTGTAATATTAGTTTGTCTGCACTTGTTATTTTTTTTTATGGAATAAATAAATGTAGTGAAGAGAAGCATGTTTTAAGCTAAAACCAGCCAAAAATCTTTCCAAAATGATTAAGATTCAATCTAATAGTTGCCAGGTTAAAGGTCATGAATGTATATTAGGTATGTTTTTGTAAGGTTTGAGGTAGGATTTTTCTGTCATCACCAATATTTTTAAAAAATAATTATATAATCAAAAGTAGTACCTCCAAGTGGTTCAAGTGAGTTAAGATGAATTTCCATGAATGTGCTGAAGTCAAGTCCATACAAAAGATCCACCTGGAGCTGGAATAACTGCAATGAGAAGATAAAATACAGTTAACATCTTGGATGGGGTACAAAATTGTGGAAAATTGAGTTATATCTTGGTAGATGGTATCAATGGAAGTCATATCAAACTTTTTTTTCATCTCTAAAAGACAACAAATCCGAAATTATCCCTTATTTGGGTCTTTTGCCATGAAAACGCACCTTATAGAGACCAATTTTGTCATACACAGTTTCTGGGTATGATGACAATTAGGCTTTTATTGTTAATGATGACGACAAAGCCTATGTCTGATTATTATATTATTATTAGATAGACAGTTACAGCAGCTGACTGTATGATCTTTGGCTAATAACTGCTGCTTACATCAGCCGCGTGACATGAAGTCACCAAAGAAGAAGTTAGCAGGCCGAAGAAGTCAGTTAAAACAGGAAGCGAGATATTTACACCATTTGTGCACATGTGCAGGTACCTAAGCACTCTGACTTCTAGTGACGCATCCTGTGCCGTGTACGCATTAGAAAATAAGAACCCTGTAGGCAGGCGAACACACGTCCAGGAGGGGACTACGCACACAGGCAAATTGACACGCAGTGGTGTATGACGTTGTCGTAACATGGTGCGCCACAGCCTAAAGGGACATGTGTCAAAGTGGCGGGTTGGGGGCCAAATCTGGCCTAATGCAGCATTTTGTGTGGCCCGGGAAAGTGAATTATGAGTGCTGACTTTCTGTTTTAGGATCAAATTAAAATGAAGAGTATAGATGTATATTACATTTCCTGATTTTCTCCCTTTAAAATCAATAAATGTCATTTTTTAGCCATTTTTTCAGTTTTTAGTTCAAAAATCATTTTGTAAAATCTAAAAATATATTTAAAAAATCTAAAAATATATTTTAAAAAATCTAAAATAATCCTTGTTTTAGATCTATAAAAAACGGAATATTCAGGGCTTTTAATCCAGTTCTTTTAATCCATTTATCTAAAAAGAAATCTAAATATTATATCTAGAATGGTCCGGCCCACGTGAAATCAAATTGACGTTAAAGCAGCCCGCGAACCAACCCGAGTTTGACACTCTAGGCTTAAGGCTTGCTCACTGACCACACCAAAACGGCGGGTGGTGGTGGTGGTGGTAGTGGTGGCAGCGGTAGGGGGGTTGGTTGGGGCTCATTACATCAGATCTTAAAGAGGGAGCTGTGATTGTGTGGCAGGCAGCAACAAGGCTGGGTGTGTGTGCGGGTATGTTTACACACACACACTCACATACACACACACGGGTCAGTAGGAGGGGTGGCAAAAACATTTGATGTGGTCACACAAATATCCACAGGCTTACAATTCAGCCGGCCCCACTGGTAATGATCATTGTTACGTAAAAAAAAGATCCTGTGTTGTTATTTGGGCATTGTGGTCGCAGTAATATTCCGCTACATATAATAGTATACACATATGGCCAAATAGTGAAAGTTGAGGTAATGATTCAAGTCCTGAACTTTGGTAAAAATATAAACTCAATATATTGCGTATTGTTGTTTTATTCAGCACAGTTAGGCCTGTTATGAAAATTCGAAATAAACCCAATTATATGCAGATTATGTGAGTTCAAGTTTGTAAATATACCGCCATGAAAAAATGCATTTTTGCAATGCTGTACTATTCTTAATAGAGATGAGCAAAAAAAAAATATACACCATAGTTTTACAACAAAAATCCAATGAGTTTATGCCTTCATTTTCTTAATCTACCCCCAAACGAGTCTAAACATGAATATATATTCAAAACCCCCTGAACTCTTTCACACTATCACTATCCATATCCACCTCACCAAACCGACCTCCATCTCAAATTGCTTATTTGCCTCCCTTAAATGTTTACACTCGCATACACACGTGCACATATATCCCCTCTTCTCCCCCCACCCCTCATTGCCAAGTCATTTAGTAGCCGGCCTGCCCAGAACACCCCCCTACAGTGACACTAATTTATAGTGTCGTCTTCTACGACCCAACAAATTTATAGCCTGGACAAGCTAGACTAGCCGTGAAATGCATGCTGGCGTGATGATATACGAGTGCATTTTTAAGAGCTCCTCATGTTAGCCAGACACGTGAGCACATCTTTACAGTAGACTTCCCCGTATAGTTTCCCCGATCCGGATATGCCGGAGAAGGAGAGACTGCAAAAACACGTGCCGGTGATGATTTCACCATTTGCCCTCTGAGATGAGAGCTCTCGTGAGAGGGAAAATAAAGGCTTGTTTCGTATTCTAATGAGCGTTGTGATGTTGCCTGCCGCAGTGTATCGTGGATGAGCTCATCTGTATATTAAGAGTTTGAGCCCTCTCACTACTCTGTCGGGGATTTCTCACTTGCACCTAATTCCACTTTGGTAAAAAACAGTGTATGACGCGAATGTGTGGAAATTTTGTGGAATACTGTAGGCACAAGAAGCTTAAATTCAGTTTATATTGCATCTCTTAGCTTTAGCATTAGATAGAGATAGCCAAATAAACTGAATTTGCTTGCATAATGTCAGAAATGTGGAAGAGATAGCGTAAATGGGTCTAATGTTTACACCGGGAGTATAAGACGACGCTTTTTCAGTCTTAATTCAATGCAAAAATCAGATCTTATATTTGCACCTGTACATTAGCTGGGGGGTCAAATAGAGACATGTTGTAAAAGTACATCTCATTTTACAGTTTTTCGAATGATTGCTGGTAAATACTTAAAATACATTTTGAAAAAACATTTTTTTAACTGATTCGGAATGTCTATTTAACAAATGGTGGTAGGATTTCAAGTTGACCCTTGTATACTTTGATTTTATGAAAATTAAACAAACTTTAGATACTCCTTCCCTATGCACTCAGCCTTTACATGAACTGAACTAGACTGGAATTCTAAAAGTGTCAATTGCTAAAGGTTGCCTGAAAGATGTCCCACTAAAAATAAACTTAAAAGTAGGGTGCAAATCAACACAGATGTATCAATTTCTTCTTCTTCAGTGACCAAACTGGCTGAAACTTAACCTCTGCTTGATGTGGCTAAGCGGTATACATCATTACAACTCAATGCTTGCAAGAAATAAGCACAACATGACCCTAACCCTATAATGACTGAAGGCAGAACCTGTAGCCAAAATTGCATGGAAATAGACTGTTTTTTTCATAATCCTGCAAAAGAACCAATAGACTTCAACTGGAATCTGTCATTTACCAAAGCAATTTTACAGAATTGAGGTAAAATTTTACAAAATACAGGTAAAATCCACTTTTGGAATGAAGCCATCCCAGTTGAAATCAACAGCAACAGCAACAATCAACAATAAACTGTCATCAAGTCACATCAGTAGGCATTCTATTTAACTCCAGTTCTTTAACTAAATAGAGCACGCAAAACACTCATCCTATTTCAGATAGGTTGGTTTTTTTATACTTGTTTATCATAGCTGAAAGCATCTGGATTCAATTTTTAGGGATATACTGCCACCATTTGGCTCTTGTGAGCATTTTTCTATGTGCAACCCAAACGGATTTTATATTTACTTTGAATAAACACTACAATCATCCATGTATAGTTCTTTTATGCCTGCAATAACGCTATTATGTCTTATTTTCGGCAAACTGTTTTAATTTATAATCTGGGTTAAATTGTGAAAGACCACATCATAAAACAAGAAAGGTCTTTCTTGTACCAAGTGTATCTGGCCGATAGGTGGCGCTATCCCCCTACTAAAGATTTGTCTTGCAGTATAGTTGGAGAAATATTAATATATATTTTAAACGGGTATTTGTAGGGGATTGGTCCATTTTTGAGTCATCAATGAATCATATTTAATTGTTTTAAGACATTTTCAGCAAGTTAAAATCTTCAGTCCTGGCATATCTCATTGCCTAATAAGTTCTTAATTAAATTTATTAATTATTATTATTGTTGGGTTAGATATATTGAGCCCTACACATTTTAATATACTAGCCAGGCTAATTTAGAATGTTATATTGTAACACAATGTGTTAAATTGCATTAGATCTATTATTCGATACTTTTTAAAAAGATTTTCATAGTCGAAATAGTAATAAAAATCCTTCTAATTGCAAATTAAAGCCCAATTTAAGTATTTTTTAGCTGTTTGACTAGCCTTTGTTTTTTTGCCAAGTGTGCACTTTAACTCTGCATCAAAATTATGTAACATTTTGTGATGCAGGACCTCATCTCAGGTGCAATTGTGAGAGGACTCCAAGAAGATTGGGACTCAGCAGCAGCATGTGAGCAACAGTGGAGCGATCAAGCGCCCCCACCCACGTCAGATTTGGAATGAGAGGGGTAGGAGGGGGGGTATTTTAGCGCGGACTCCTCTGCAGAGTAGAGGCACTACGAGAGCGTTTGCGAGGAGCGCTTGATCCTGGCCGTCACATGGACCTTCTAAAACCACCACAGGTTTGACACCATCATTTTTTGTTGTTGAACCCAAGCTTTCCGTCTCCTCCCCACTATGGCTTGGCCGTGTATCAGCAGAGTGTGCTGCCTGGCTCGCTTCTGGAACCAATTCGACAAGTCGGATCTCTCAGTTCCGCTCAGCATCCAGAACTACTCGGATATCTCCGAACGGGAGGTGCGATCCGTGACCAAGCAGGTGTCCTCGGGCCTCGTACCGCGTGGCGTTGGCTGTTCGCCGACCCGAGGTTCCTTTAGGGTACGAAAGGAGCCTAGTTACAAGCCTCGGGAGGACTACCAACCCCCGGAGGTGCCTTTTCCGAGCGTCACGCAGTACAAGCAAGACTTTAAACCCTGGCCCATTCCTAGGAAGGATCAATTCCCTTGGATCAATAACGGGGGCAGTTCAGCGGGGAGGTTGGAGTTGAAAGAGCAAGACAGGAGCTCCTACAGGTAGTCCACGATTGAAGTGCTTTCTTTGCATGGTAGATGAGGACATTTAAGTAATATTTTGATAGGGAATTCTATGAAAATTTGATGCCGCCACTTCCCTCACTCTAAAATAATAGTTGAAGTACGTTCATGCAGTTTGTTGCATTTGTCCTGGGCAAAAAGTGATGAAGTGCTGCATAGGTATTTCAAAAGATTCCATGTTTTCAACTTTTCTAAGGAATTCTCTTTCACGGTGTCAAGAAAATGCGGTTTTGTCAGGGAAGGAATTGAAAGTAGTAAAGTGGCTGTGGCTACATGAGACCACCTGGTGAGGGTGGTCTCAATTGGTTCAAACTGGGTTATTATTAGAGGTTTATTTGCCAAAAATGTCAAAATTAAACATTTGATATCAGATAGGACTTGAACCAAACTCTTGTGGCAAATGAATAGGCTAAGAGTTTAACCAAAACTGTTTCGAAGATAAAATATTTTTGTATCAAAGACACACCTTGATACTAAAAGTAAGACCTCAGTCAAGATGGAAGGAACTGTAAAAGCTAATATCCAGTGTTCCCAGAAAACCTCACATTTTCAGCTATAGAACAAAATGAAGCCGTGAAAAGCCTCCAAGAAGATCCAAAACTCACACATTAATCATTTCCCACCGGGTCACTCTTCCTCCAGACAAGAAAGCAGACCACGAGTGAAAAGCAGCAAGAACCAAGCGGCAAACGAAACCCTCCACGTCCCAACTGAGACCAGCTACCAGGCCGCCTACAGCGCCGAGGCCCTTCGACCTGTAGGGCCACAGCAGAGTACCGTCACCCCTGCGAGCACCAATACACAACCCACCGCTTCTATCACTCGGCCCGTCCTGGCTGGCCCCTCCTACAATCCTCTGGTTCCACAAGGTATCCATCAAGATAAAACTGAACTCAGCACATCGACTAAGGGACAGGTAAGCATTCTCAAAGTCTCATAAATTATGCCAATGACTTTAGCTTAAAGTAGCGTCTTAACATCTTATCTTGATCTCCTACTTTTGGGAAAACTGAAGTAGTTGTGCATCTCAAAATGACCTGGCACTTTAAATCAGGCTATATTAGGTCCTTCACAGAGTTGACCTCATTAGAAGACACTTTGTACAAATCCGTAGGAAAGTGACAAGTATTTCTTCAATGTGTACCACCAACATTACCATTACACTACTGCACTGTTGTGGAAATACAAAAGGAATCATAATATGCAACAAAAGATGGATTTGGGAGTGAAAGGCATATGTCGTACATCCAAATGTTGACGAGTTCCAATAATATAGTCTGGCAAGGCTTCCTGGAATAATGAGAGAGCCCAAGAGAGACAGATGTATATGTTCAGATTGGAATTTAAACAGTAGACAGAGCTGAATTAATGGAGAAGGTGACAGGATTTGCGCATCAAGCTGGCAACTCATTAGTGCAGAGACATTGTTCCAGATTGGATCAGGATAAAGCCATCCAAAAACTGGCTGGCTGACTGGCCTGCAGCTTGTGGGAATACCAAATTGTATACAAAACATTTAGCATTTCATTGGCCTAACAGCATCAATGCCTGAAGTGTTTTCTTGTTAAATCTCTTCAAAATTAACAAATTCAACACATTAAACTGACCTGAAAAACTGAGAATCAACTCAGACAGAGGCTATATAACCATTTTTAGCAAAAACATATCCCCTTGTGATAAGTGTTAGTAATTAAAATTTGGTTGTCTTTATTTGTGAGCAAAAAATAGTGTGAGTACTTCTATTTTTTTACCTGTTGGTTAAGGCGCACTAACCAATAAAGATCATTATAATGGTAATTGAATTGCAGTTCAGTACTTCATTATACTGTTGGTTGGATAAAAGAGTATTTTTAGTTAATGGAGTAGAACATTTCAGAGGCATTAACTTGAGCAATGATGCTATTAGGGCTATTGACTTACTTAAAAAGTGTAGTTTCACACTCAAACTGAAAATAGAACATTTAAGACCCTTTGAATTTATGATCCTTTGCTAGTCTGCATCATTTTCCTGATAATCAATCAAACATTAGTGCTTTACAGGTGTGGGGGTTGAAGTAGAGAGGTCAACAAGAGGGCACGGCACTCTATTAATCGGAGTGTCCTGATTCGCAATTACACGACAAGGCCACGTCTGTAATTTCATTACCGACGAGGTCAAATCTTTCAGTCTGTGCGAGTTCATCCCCCAAAGGTGTTTTGATGGGTTTCTTCCATACTAACTAGGGTGTGAGACAAATCAAAATTGCAAATGAATTCATTGCAGATGCAAATAACTGGCAAAGGAGCTCAAGTGTAAGCAATGTGAAACAATTGAGGTGTATAAAATACTTTAGAAAACTTCTGGAAATGGCAGATGCAGCATTTTCTTTGATATTGTCATCCACTTTCTTGCTTTTTTCTTCTATCTGCAGTTCTCATGCCAGGCTTGTGCTCTCTTTTTGTTCTAATAGCTTGGACTTCTTCGTCTTCTTTCCCACGCTGCCCCAAGAGTATTTTGTGCCAATTTGGCAAAAGGGAAATTAAGGATGGGAGGGGGGAGGAGTCAGCATGTTCGGAATGAGGTCATGTGATGGAGAGATAGAACGCATAGACTGAATATTTTGAAGGAAATAGTCGTCATGCGTTGGGTGGATTTTCTTAACCTTATCAAAATATATTATATTATATATTGTGGTGGCAATTTGAAGGGCTAAGTTCAATTTAGGATGGAAAAAAAAACTTGGTTTCCCTTATTATAACAAAGGAAATATCCCAAAAATTTCCGAATGCACTGTATTTTTAAAACAATAAAATATATTGACAGTGGAGAAAGGTCGAAAGTACACAGTAGATTTCAATGAACATTTTTTTTTAGGTCAGAAATATTGAAGTTTTCTGTCAAACTTAACAAAAAAAGAGTGACCTTGGAAAAAATGAGCAAGGAAAAGGTCCTGCTAATTTAATACTAATGTAAATTAGCCTCTATAATGGCATGAATGAACCCTTTAAATAAGGGATTTACCAAAAGATAGTCCAGCAACAATATGTTGACAGGCAATATATATATATTATACAGTAGCAAAAGTTCTATGTTGTCATAGCAAAACTATGTCAGTGTCATACTGATGAGGTCACTTTTTTTATACAAACAACATGAAATAAGCACAATATTTAATTCTTAAGTAAACCACATGAGCAATTAATCATTAACAGCTGTTTGCATATTTTTGGGGGGACATTTTAACCTGTTATTAATTGAATTGAGTGCATGATACAATACATGACAAAAACCTAATACATTTACCGTATTTTCACGACTATAAGGCGCACTTAAAAGTCTTCTCCAAAATTGCCAAAGCGCCTTATAATCCAGTGTACTTTATATATATGGAAAAAAATAAAAATGTCATTCTTTGAGGGTGCGCCTTATAACACAGTGCGCCTTTAAATGTGGTGCGCCTTGTAGTTGTGAAAATACAGTACTTTTTAATCGCTGTAAAGTCATATTTTTAAGTTTTTAGGAATCTATATAGTATTTAAAGGCTAGTCATGATTGTAAACCTTGGTAGGTGTCAATTTATGTAAAAAGTATTTTAAATTTACAGCAAAAACCGCATAAAGGACCCATTTATAGTCCGGCGACCGCAGTTTTGCCAACCATATGTGACATAATATAGACGCAAAAGAATTTTTGATCACTTAATGAAGGCAGGCTGCTGAATCGAAATCATAAAATAAGGATATTTGCGTGTATGTGTGGGAGAGCTTGATTTTAGTCTCACACACACAAACACACACACTAAAGTGTAAGATGCCTTCTCTCAACACCCACCCAAGGGCTTCCGGGATAGCGAGCCCACCACGCCGCCAAAGACTATCTTTCTGATGCTCACATAAAAAAAAAAAAAGACTCTGCAGAGCTGAAGTTAAAATAACTTTGACCCAATTTGCCCAAGACATGTTGGATCATTGTTAGG
Organism: Stigmatopora nigra; assembly: GCF_051989575.1. Lineage (NCBI taxonomy): Eukaryota > Metazoa > Chordata > Actinopteri > Syngnathiformes > Syngnathidae > Stigmatopora > Stigmatopora nigra. The sequence goes on from NC_135516.1 coordinate 11,917,533, forward strand.
AGAGAGAGAAGAAAAAGAATATGTCTGATATCTGTATCTAATGTGATGTACCCGCAGGAACATTTGGTTCGGACCAAGTTGCCACCAAACCCTTCAGCCGTCTTTCAAGGAAGATCAAGAGCATTTTGATATCTGACAGAAGAGTGTTTTCAGAGATCTATGCAAGGGAAGAAGATGTCAGGAAGGAAAGAAAGGAAGGAACCCCTGCAGTGGCAATGACGACATCACATGGAAGGAATACCCTCCCCCTTGTTAAAGATTCTTCAGTTGCTATGGAATTGAATATGCATGTGAGCGACTAGTTTGTTTTTCTTTTTAACGGCACACCAAACGGAATCTGTGAGATTCTTCTATATTTAAAAAAAATATATACAAAAATAAATGCACTAACGGTTGCTTGAGTTTTGATATTTTAAGGAAAGTAGTTATTTAATGTCCTTGTTTGAAGAGCCATTGAGAAATTATCATTTTGTAAAATGATGTAAATTAAATAAAGGAGATTATGGGCAGTCTCGCAATTTTTTGAAGTATTTGTTGGTAAAATATAAACACTAAATGACAGTAGTTTAACCCAGTTTGGGTATTAAAATAAAGTATTTTGCTGTCAATTGCTTTTAGTGTGACAGAACTTGACGTGACTGTCTTGAGCTTTTTCGATGTTTATTACAAGAATATTTATGATATTTTTTTTGGTTTTCAATGAACCATGAAAATACAACATTGGGCTTATTGTCTCCACTCTTTTGGTTCAATAGCCTCAACATTCAATTTAGACCAACAGTTTTTCAGGTATTAACAAATAGACACTGAAAAGTTATAAACTTAATGCTATTATCAATACAGTATCACTCAATTTCACATACACACACACACACACACACACCGTTTGTTAGAGTATGATCTTAAAATAAAAATATAAAAACAGACTGGCAAATGACATCTATTTCACACTGATCACAAACAATTTGCATGATAATATGACTTGTCTGACATGACTGATATAAATACTGAGCATGGTGACTAGAAAATGTACTAAAGAAAAAGTATTAGGTCAAGGATTTTTTAAAATATTTTTGCAATTTATATGATGTAAATTAAAAGGTTTGAAACGCATCACATGAATAACACCCTCGCAATAATTACCCCTGAAGGGTAACATGTTATTATAGTACTACACGAAACTACTGCATGTGCTGGTGGATCCTTGGTTACCATGGCAACAGCAGATTTGCTCAAAGAGCACTAGAAGGTGAAAATGGGGAATTTAAGAAATAGTGAGTAGAAATGTGATTTTCTTTGGCCCCCGTTTTGCGTGACCGACTTAGCAGGCTGAGCGACAGGTAACATTTTATAAAAAAAAACATTATTTAAAATGATTTTAGCGATGTGGTGTCTCAAAGCAGTGATCAAGTCAATGAGATCTTTAACTCATTGGCTGCCATTTAAGTCTAATTCATTTGACTTAGTCAATGGCTACCAAGGAGTTCATAAATAAGGTAGTTGATGGCAATACCGCCGAAACTATTCAACATTTGAATACGGATGATGATTTTTCTCGTCATTGGCACTGAAATAGTTAAGTAATAAGGACCTTTCTTTTTGGGAATGTGGATCCAGGGATACTTTGTCCTTAGTTGTCCTCAGCCAGGTAACCCATGTGTGAGTTGGTGAGGAAATCACATGTTGGGATGCTACAAATAGCTTGATGGACATTCATAGCTGTGATTTCTTTTGGAGCCCTGTAGATAAGAAAAAACCAAAAAAAAAACACTATTAGCAGCAATTAATGGACAATGAACCTACTTTGCATCCATAAACAGGCTTTTATTGCCACGTTAATCCAAACGAATGGAGCTGAACTCTTTTTTGTTTGTCCTTAAGAGAGTTAGAGAAATAGACTGGTTGTGGAAATCAAGTTGCATGTTAAAAAGGGAACCTTTCACTGACCTGTTCTGAGGGGATTTAGCAAAGGCACCAGCCAGAGCTTCTCTTAGGATGTCACTGGCCAACTGCTCAGTTGCCTGCAGTGTACAAAAAAAAAAAAAACACACTCACACACTTGCTAGAATCACAAAAAGGAAGGACACATCTCTGCAGAGCACCAGGTGAAATGTGCAGCACAGCGAGAGCATACTGTATAATTTATCTCTTAAGTCCAAGCAAAGGAAAATGGAGGTTTTGTGCGTGTTAGTCAAAATGTGACTGACCTTCACAATCATGTCTTCAATCACCGGAGCAAAGAGGTTCTTCTCCACCTCCACTGGCTGGAAGGTGATTCCGATCTGAGAAATAGCAACTTGGTATTTAACTGAATAGCATTCATTTATGTGACAACAGCAATAAAATGTGTATTTTCATATATTATTACCTCTACTGGTAGGTGAAAACAACAGAAGGCAAAGGTAATGTATTGGCTTCCTTATGCCTGTTTGCTTATGTTAGAGATAACTCAAGAATGAATGAAGGGATTATTATTACCATACTTGCAGGATATTTGTATTTTCAAAGGGAAAAGGTCATTACATTTTGGCGTAATGAGATGAAAGAGGTTAGAAAAAGTTTTTTGCAAAAACGGAAACCATATTTAACACCAAAATAGGAGAAATTGATTATTTACCTATTACATGAAAAAAAAGCTGCTACTGAGATTTTTTTGTCATGTGACAGGTCAGCATTATTTGTTTTTAAACTACTCAAATGTTGGTTTTATTCCATTTTAGCCAGAGATAAAGAAACAATGTTAAGTTAAACATGTTGCTAACCTGTTGAGCAGCTTCACTGACAAACTGAGCCTCAATGCAAGGCCCCAAGAAGAACTTGGGTTCCGTGTCGGCTTCCTGCTCCTCTTCCTTGACCTTTAATGTCTGACAAGGTGGCGATACGCTCACAATGTCCACAATCTCCTCATTGGCCTCCTCTGGTTCAGTCTTCAGCATGGCTTGCATCTGTTCCAGCCTCATAATAAGCTGGTCACTGCTGCTCAATGTGATTGGACACTCTACAGATAGGTTAACATATACCTCGGTCAGGTGACATGTTAGCAACAATTCCTTTTCCGAGCGTGCATACCTGGCTCGCTGTCAATCTGAGTGAGAATGTCTTCAATGGATTCATCGTCGTTCTTGTGTTGGGATTCGGGGTCAGGCGGGGTGTAGCCCCTTTGCCGACACCATTGCGCCACCTCCCTGGTTTTAAGGGGCGTCAGAGCTTGGAGGCGAGGCGTCTGATCCAAAATGTTTTGAATGGTTCGCTTGACGGCCACCGCTCGTTGAAGCTATGTACGAAAACGTGGATGTGTTATTTTAAACTGCTCTTCAAAGCATTAAATAGTTATCAATAGTTGGGCTTGAGGACAGTTTTTTTCCCCCACATCCATCAGGACTCTAAACTTGCGGTAGCACGACACACAATCCCTTCTGTGTAATAATTTCGGGGTGAGGTATGTCTGAAATTATCACTTATTTGGGGCTTTTGCCGGGAAAACGCACCCTATGGAGAAGTACTACCAATTTTGTCCTATGCAGTTTCTGGGTATGATGACAATTAGGCTTTTGTCGAGTCAATGATGATGACAAAGCCTATGTCCGATTATTATTCTTATTCTTAATTGAACATTTCTTATCTGAAAGGCATTTTTGGATGGCAATAGTACTAGACGTGGATGGAAATAATTCCCGAAAATATTCTAAAAGAGATGAAAACTAGGCAAGGGCATGTTTTGAAGCAAGACTTGCGGCAAGAGGGAATATTGCTGACTCAGAGTGTGCATTTTTTTGTCCAAGGAAAAGCAATGCCTTTATAATGTTAATCAGAGTGAAAAAAAATGTTGAATTCATTTTTTAAAATCCTTTTTCTCTGCAGCAGTGGAGGTTTACATGATTAAAAGCTGATATCTCCAGAAAAACAGACCGCCCGACATGGAGGCAGACATTTTATCAACATTAGTACTATTGTATCCAACCAACTGCGAGAATCTCACAATTGCTGAGCCTATAAAATGTGTCATTTCATTATTTAAACATTGTTTTCTTCATTATAAGAGTTCAAATACATTTCATTCTAATTAAGTAGCCTTTTCATGCAAGAATAACCTACTTCTGATGCCCTGCGTTTCCCAATGTTCCAGGAATAATACTGCTCTGTTGAAGAAGCACAGAATGGATGGGAGTCTTCCGCTGAATGGGTAGAAACATTGAAATCAAAAGTTAAGTCATGACCTCCTTTTTTTATCTAAATTATAGTCAAATGAAAGGCTCACTTACATTTATCTGGCACAATGAGAGGGAACTTTTTGACCACAGCTGTAAGAAGCTGCATCATGGTCTCTATATGCTCCGTGCTAAAAAAATAAAGTAATTGGTCCGTCATTAATTAGAAGAGATAATCCTTCTGCTGACAATTAATTTTAATAGAAGCGGTCATCCTTACTTGATGAGGTCATGTGTCATATGATCGGTGCCTTGTTCCTGTTTGACTGTGGTAGATACTGACGGAACGTGGACAGATGTGGGGCCGTGGGCCGTTGCCGGGGGTGACGGACCGGCCGTGACAGCAGTTCCGGCGCCGGGCTCTGTCTTAACTGTGGCGGAGGGAAAAGCCAGGGTCGTTTATTGAAAAAGGTCAACTGGCATTCTCCAAAATACAGTGCGCCTTATAATACAGTGCGCCTTATATATGGAAAAAATGTCATTCATTGAGGGTGCGCCTTATAATGCGGTGCGCCTTATAGTCGTGAAAATATGGTTCATGCTCTTGACATAAAGATGAATCCAATCGAAATTAATGAGTAAAAAGTTACACCCTTCAATAACTCTTGTTTCAAGATGTCTAATTTTCTTCAACTGTTCCTATGGTGAGGCATCTTACCTTTGCCTAACGGCATGAATAAGGTCTGCGTCTCTCCCGATACACTGGTCCCCCCCATCTGCTTCAATTGGTTTGTGGGGATACTTAAGACTGTCTGCTGCGAGTTGGATCCTCCAGGCTGGATTTTCAACATGCCTGCTTTTGCATATGAAGACATTTTTAGAACCCAACATTAGCATATTTACTGAGCTGATTAAAGCCTACCTGATAGGGTTGATGGTGTTTTCCCACCGACCAACGATGCTGCCGTGACCAGAGACGTAGTAGCGCTTTTAGGCACTATGGCGGCGGCGTTCCCCTTGCCCATGCTAACAACAGGTACGCTAGTGACACCCTTGGCGACGGTGAGCGCCGTTCCAGCTGAACCGACGGCGCTTTTAGCCACCGTGGCACCTTTAACCAAGGCGGCCATGGCAGTCTTGGACAAGCCGCTGCCTCCTGCGGCACTGGCACTCTTTGCCGCACTGATGACTGCCGCTTGATTGGCTGCCATTAGAAGGGAATGATGCTGGGAGGTCGACTTTCCACCATCAGAAGTCTGCATGAAATACAGGACGCGGCATTTAATTAGGATATAAACAAAGAAAAGTAGGGCGATACATCTCCGAATAGCTGACTGCATTTTCTTCATCCTACCAAAATGCAAGGCCAAGCACAATGTGCTGACTTTAGATTTTTAGATTAATGAAGTCTACCAATTGGCTGTTGTTGACTCAACACAAGTCAGCTTTTTAACACTATAATTTGAACATGTATAGAAGTTAACAACAACCCTTTATTTAAAAAAAACGAGCATCTCTAGCGGTTTAATTCCACTCTCCTTTGGCAACACAATCTGATTGTTTTATTCTGCCTGCTCTAGAAAACATAAGTAAAAAACCAACCTGCTGCTGGTTGGCAGTGACTGCAGCACTGACAGAGCTGGGGGCGGAGCTAGCAGAAGTGATGACTCCGCCTGTCATTCTCAATGTGGTCATCCCTGGTTTGGATAAATGGCCTGCCGCTGCCACTGTCTTCACTGACCCATCAGATAACTTCACTTGAGTGCCCTGGGAGTTGCCAACCATCTGATGTTTGTAGAAACACAAACATTGAAATGCACTAACTTTGACACTAACTGACAATTGTTGAAAAAATATGTAGTTTCAGTGTCACTTCAAATATGGTACTTTTAATCTACCAAAAGGATTAAAGCAAACGTACTTCCCCTCTTATTTATTGAACTCAGTTAGCCAAAGTGCACAGGAATTATTTTGATGTATGAATTAAGACTATTAAATCACCACTAAACAACCTAAGCCTTTCTTACCTGAGCCAAAATGGCAGCTTTCTGTCCAGCAGTGACACGAATAGCCTGCTGAGAAGCGGTCGCAGGAGATGACGTAGCATGTGATGCTGCTGCGGCAGAACTCCCTTGCTTGCCTGAACCCTGTGAGGGCTGTCCCACAAGAAAGGTACCCTAAAAATGGACAAGGAGGCAGAAGATATATATATTTTTACTATGAATAAGTAATGAACTTATTTGTGTTCAGCACACTAAACTTCTTCTTCGCTTTCTAAATCCTTGAATTAATGCCCCGATGCAAAAATATTCTTCCAAAAATGGATACTAGATCAGTGCTGCTTCAAGGACTTAGAAAGAAGTGTCCATCCATAGACAAGAATAACATATCTGAGAGCATAGAAATGAATATTGCAAAGCCGTCCATTGTACAAAAAGCAATTCTCTACTGCTTAAAATAAGAAAAAAGAGAGCTGATGTTCTTAACATTAAAGTTTGAATGAAATATGGACCCCATATTAAATGTTGAGCATCGTCTCATGAAAAAAAACTGCACGGTATGTCTAATATTTGCGTAATAGTTGGACTGACTGACCTGAGGGGTTTGTTTAAGGATGTAGGATGTGTAGGCGAGGTTGGAAGGCAAGCTGCTGAACGACGAAGAGGAGGAAGTCTGGGTGCCCCCTGAACCCGCTGACGAGCTGTTCTGAGACTGCTGACCTAAATTGGAGAAGAATCATCGTCCCATTTAGTTTTCATCAGAAACAGACATTTGAAGTAGCCTCAATTTCAATATAGTTGGACAACAAAGTGTGCAGTGTGACGTCCCTAGCTTGCAATGGATGACCTCAGTTGACTCAAAATCCAGAAGACAATAAAAAACAATTGTAATGTTTAACTGCAGAGGACCAAGTTATTTCTAATGTTGAATTCTGAAGAATAATTGGTCAAAATTCACCTAAAAGTGAATACTTCAATAAGAAAAAAAGCACGTTACTCGGACAAGAGACGGATAAAAATGTCTTTATTAGCTTAACTTAACTAAAATATATATATTATATTGTAGTTATTTTCCCTTTAAAGGGTTTCTATGGAAGAATGATCACTCTTGGCAGTGAAAGTAATGCATGCACTATGTAATTATCAAATACTATTGAAGCAATATTCAGTTCAAAACGTGCCTGACCTGAATTGGAGGATCGAAGAATGGCTCCTTGTGGGATGAGAAGCAACTTGCCCTTCCCTGATGGGTTCTTACTGTTGGTTGTCAGGTAGAGCTTAGTGCCCGGAGGCAAATTGGCCAGATTAGCCAAGTTGTTAGCAGGCAGTTGAAGTGTAGCCATAACTGTGAAACATAACAAGTCAACCACCACGAGAATAAACCACAAGTGAATTTTGTAACAGAGTGAACTCTGACCTCCAGTCTTGCCACCGGATCCGCCACTTGCTTTGGCTGTGGCTTGCTGAGCTGAGATCCCACCGGCACCACTCACAATGGCTTTTGCCACCCCTTGAGCCAAAACCTGCTTCCCGCTTACTACTTTGGAGACAGAGGGGCTTCCTTTTGCCACCAGAATCTGCCCACTGCTGATAGCCACCTGTTTCACTGCGGACTGAAGTGTTGAACTCATTGGAATACCTAACATCTAGTAACAGGATGAGTTCAACATGAGCATCTAACATTTAAAAAAAAATGGATGAATAGGTTTCAAAATTGACATCTCATCCTAACCAAAGCATAATGATATCCATAGCTTTTCGGGATGATAAGTGTACATTAACTATAAACCTATAAAGGAACTTATTTCGTAAGATTGACAAACCTTGTTTGTTGCGGACCCCGAGCCCCCTCCCGCCTGTTTCTGGGCCGACATGGAGATGACGTGTCCTCCTTTGACTGAGACGACTTGATGAGATGCTGAAGCAGCTGGTTGCGGTTGGCTGGTTACCGTGGAAGCCATCTGCTGCTGCTGCTGCTGTTGTTGTTGCTGTTGTTGTTGTTGTTGTGTTGAAACCTCCCCTGGTTCTTGCTTGATGATAACCTGTAAATATACAAATATTTAGAAGTTGCAATTTTCAACCAAAATAAAGAAAATAATATGAAGGATGCATTCACAGTGAAGATGTATTGCAGCTTGTTTAGGTCATGTTACGGACAAATAGGCTTATTGACAGTTTTTTTTTCTACATCCATCAGGACTCTAAACTTTCGGTAGCATGACACACAATCCCATCTGTGTAATAAGTTTGGGGTGAGGTAACATAAAAAGACATTGGGTGGTGATCTGCCTCCTACTGGCTGACTGAAGGTAAGTGAAAGAGACAGTGAGAGGTAAGTGATCCGCTTGGGGGGTGATGCGGTGTATCCATAACGGCAGAATGCCAAATTACAAGTCCAAAATGATCACTTATTTGGGTCTTTTGCCGGGAAAAAACACACTTTATGGAAAAACACCACCACACACCAATTTCGACATATACAGTTTCTGGGTATGATGACAATTAGGCTCAATGATGATGACAAAGCCTATGTCCGATTATTATTATTATGCTTAGAGCAGTCGACATTTGACTTACTTTCATTCCAGATGACAGGAATGTACCCGTGTGAACTTTGGGGGCTGGAGAGCGCGACCCCTGAGCAGCAGACTGTTTGGCTGAGGGGCTTCCTGTGAAGAAACATAAAGGGATTATGACAAAGGATATTGTTTTTGAGAATAAAAGAAAAAAACAGACTGGAGGTTAGTAGATATTTCATTGTATTTCTAAAGATTTTTTTTTTTTTTTAATACCGAGCCATTTTTAACTTTTTCCGTGGGCGACTCAGACAGCGCTTCCACAGTTTTTATTCACAGTGAATAGGTAGTTGAAGAAGTACCTGTGGAGGCGGACGGCAAGGACGACACGCCAGTCACTTGGCCCGGCTTGTCCACGATGACATAAGGGTTGTTGAGCACTGAGGATGAATTCTTGTTGCCGTGGACAGGCGTGGAGGAGGTGGGCGTGCGAGGCAATGGTGAGTGGCTTGGTGTAGAGATAGGAGAACCTGTGGAAGGGAGGAGCTCTTTAGGTGCAAGGCTTTTACACAAATCGCCATTTATATGATGTATTCGCTTCCCTATGTTTGTGTTTTAAGCTAAATTAAGAAAAATAGAGTGATTATTAGTATCAAAATTGCACCATGAGTTTGTAATAGGAGAGGTGATTCCAGTTTGGGTAATAAGGTCAAAGGTTACAGTGTAATATGGTGATGCTTTGAGTTTGGCTGCTTAGGCAGAAAAATTCAACAGTGGCCAACATATATCATATTAAATTACAAGAATACTTTTATTTGTCTCAAGAAACTTGCAGGGAGATATTAAAAAAAATAATAATAATAATATTAATAATAAAGGCGTACATGCTGGCGACAGATACCTGAGACAATTTTGCAGCTCATCGTTATGGGTTGAAAAGATTTCCCAGGAGACTCAGCGGGACTCGGCGGCTGTCCTTGGGGGACAATTTTGCAGCTTGCTGTAATAGGCTGGAAGGCCGAGTTGCCATGGGAACCCAAAGTGATCCTGTCGCTGGCTTTGGGTCGCGTGGGTGTGCGTTCGCCCACTGCCAGGCCCGAGTTGCCGCCTCCTGCTGACGTACTCGACTCGGCTTTTACTGAACCTAGGACAAAGTTTTAATAAATTCAACAACAACAAACAAAAAAACAATCACATTTGTATTCATACCCAAGCTATGAAATCTATTATGTTTGAATGAAGTAAATAATACTTTACCTTTGTCAAAATTTGAATCATTTATGTGGGGTGAACTGGAATGTGCCGAAGACTGCTGAGTGGAAGTGACCATCATTGGGCTACTTGCTCTGTGGGATCCTTTGGAGGAAGATGGCTGCAAGATGTATTCTTCACCAAGAGAATTCCTATGAAGCTCTACATCGACTACCTGGAGCCAAAATTGCCATTTAAGAGTTTCTGACTTGAAAAAATAAAAATAAAAAATAAAGTAAGGGCACTTTGCTTACCGTTTCTGCCCCAAGTGTTTGGAGTCCTGTATAGGTTCGGTCAAGCTGTAAGGGGAAGAAAAATAGATGGTTTTGTGGCAGTTATGGGCAATGAAATGGTTCAAAACAATATGATCTAGTCTGATCTGACCTTAAGCGGGTGTATAATATCAATACGTTTGTTGCGAGGGTCTTTGAAGTGGATCTGGATCCTCACAGGAAACTCCCCCCACCCACGACGAGTTAGATGAAAAGGAGGCTCGCTGTTAATAAAGAGTGGAAAAAAATCATGTTAGGCAAGTCAATGTGCAAATCTTGAATTGACCTAGTGTGCGAGTTAACCAAAAAAAGGGAAAAAACATGTTTAAAATGATTAATTGATCTATTGTCTTAAATAATTACTACCTTGCCTTTTTTTTATGACTCACTACTCATTTGATATATTTAGACGCCGTTACCAAGAGATTAAATCATTAGTGTTATCCACGTATACATGAATGGGAAGGGTAATTTTAGATGTGTTCACTCATAATTCCCATGAAGTTTAATTCGTAATAAGATTTAGTCATTGTGCAAGTTTTGCGTCATTACAAAGTGCAAACTTTTTATTAGTGGTGCAAAAAAAATGGATGTTTACGCCTTAAATTGACTGTAATTGAACTCAGATAGGAGACACTAGAAGATGACCAATCTTAACCATTTCCCTTTATGCGGGTCAACTTGAAATATGCACCAAATCGTCACAGAGACTATTTCTAAACATTTTGGCCATTAAAAAAAGAATACAAATCTCATAAAAAAAGTCCATGTAGGCCACAATATAAACATTTAGTATATGAGTTTGTTTTCCAAGACCAAAAAAATGGGTTTCATTTATTAGTCTGTTTTTAATACATATTTTATTGTATTAATCATATTATTGTTGTGATGTATTTAATTTTTATTGTGAAAAATAATTAATTATCATTATTATTCATATTACTGCCAGTAAATCCAAAGAAAAAAACCTCTGGTTATGGACTACAATACCAATTTTCTTTGTTAAATGTCATAGTATTCAAATAAGTGCCTTACAAAGGGTTAACTAAGGGTTAACTAGAAGTATATTTCCTTCTTCCTTTTATCAGGAAAGAGGTGAGGATAATTACTAGCCTAACATAATAATTGGCATAAACACTGTGTTGCATGTTGACAGAGAAATGGATGACGCAAAGGCAAGTAATTGGAACAAGTTTGTTTCAGCCACCCCAGAGCTGCTGCCCCCAGGCAACCACGATTCATTCAATCAAGTGCTGACTAACCTGACTTCCACCAAGTCATTAGGTTTGTAGCTGGGATGTAAAAAGAACCAGACTTTCTTGACAAAGTGGTCAATGCTGGGTTCCTTCCTGGAGCCTCGGACGTATACCATCCACTTGTGAGTTGACTGGTCATTTTCCTCTCGTTTATCAGGAGGAATGTATCTAAAAGGAATGGAAAGAGAGGAGAAACCTGCTGTCAAATGTAGGCATTTATGCACAGATTTAAATTCATTTTGAAAAAAATAAAAAGAATTCATTTCAGAAGGCATTTTAGCTTCGTGTCCATCAATATGCTCCCTCCTAGGCTCCTCAATTTTGTCTGTTACAGTGTAGCAGAGCGTAAGGAAATCGATTGAGTGAGTCATTGGTTGTAGAAAATCATTGGATGATGACGTCTTCACCACAAGACGAGTCATGTTGATGACGCACATTTCAGTGCTAATATTAAAGGCCCAATCAATCAAAATGAAGCAAAGCTAATCAAGCTGGACAACTAACGAATTTGCTTCTATCCACAAGTCACGTACTTGGAAACATTCCCAACGACGATTGTCTTCTTTGCATAGAGTTTTGATGCCTCGTTACCAGTGCTCTGGTGTGTCGACCTCTGCTCGTTTCCAAGCATTGTTGGTACACCAAATGTGTCCTATAAGCAACGAGAGAACATAAGTCAAATTGTCAGATTCAAATGTAGAAACTAAGATGTTAGGACAGAAATGGGCAAACTATGGTCCGCGGGCCACATTCGGCCCGCAAGGCCTTTTAATCCGGCCCACCTACATTGTCTAAATGTTTTTTTCTTTTCCCCAAGATGGCGCCGTCACGCGGAAGCCAGTGGCAGTAACTCTGTCCACTCTTATTTGATTTTGGTGTTTTCCAGCCCCTCTATCTTTTTAAAATGACATTTTAATATTTCTTAATACATTCCTTTTGACTTGACTTTGTACTTAATACTTTTGACTTTAATGATGAGTGATGAGTATGTTAATACTTTAGTCCTTTTTTTCTATTTATGTTTCATATGTACTGTTAACGGATGCACTTTTTTATATGTATCATATCTTGCGCTGACCCGGCCCATCTGTCAAATTTTTAAAGTCAATGTAGCCCCCGGGCTGAAAAGTTTACCCACCCCTGTGTTAGAAACAGCACAAATATTTGGACCCACCTTCCCAGTGTTGCGGCCCGGTCTCCGTTCATGTCTACCGCCTTCTTCCTTCCAAGATCCCTCGGCATCTTTGTCGGTAGCGTCTCCGTGCTGCGAAAGGGACTCCGACTCGGATTGGGCCAGCGATGGTGTCTCGGAGCCCTGGTTGAGTGGCGAGGAGGAACGAGATGGAGATTCCAGGAATTTGCGGATGGCCGGGTGGTTGAGCACGGCGGGGTCATTTTTAGAGCTCTGTGTGATAAACAGCAATGTTACAAACTAAAAAAAAAAATGGTATTTGGATCCTAGAAATGTAGGAAATGACCTCCTGGAGCTTTGTCATGCCAGCGTTGGCATAGAAATTGGCCACTATGCACGCTCTCAACTTGTCCATCATTCTTCGGGCTTCATTGAGTCGCTGTGAAACAAAAATTTATAATCTGTCACTCTCTTAAATCTAATAAAAAAGCTTTCTAAGACTGTAGTGAGGTCATCCATGTTGCATAGTTCATTTTTTCCCTATAAACTACACTGATGACAAGTCCTTACATTATAGTAGTTATAGATAATCAACAATTGCACCATGTTCAATTTTTTTTGTTTTTTAATGAGTCATTAAATCAGATGCAAAGAAAAAAGCCCAAAAAAAAACCATATTGATGGTGCAGATGACATGATGAGATCTTGAAGGCATAGACAAGGTTTTACCTGACTAATAATGTCTATTTCATGCTCTTTATTCTTCATCTCCAAAGAGAACTGTTCAGTGATGATGGCTTCTATCTTTTGAACTGTTGCATCTCGAGCTTTGAAAAATATTTAGATCAGTTTACACTCAATGCAACCATCGTTAAGTGGCTTTAAATGAGCCAAGACAGGTGTACAGCACGTGCATTTAAAACACTTACCACTTAACTCCGCAGTTTTGTTTCGTTTACTATTTTGGACGAGTGCAATATCTTCATAGTCAGGATCGCCATCTTCTATTTTTCTTTTGATCCCCGACATGATTGTTTAACCTCCTGATGAAGCAAAAAAACGCGAGGTGTTCACTAGAAGCAAACCACACCGGCGTCCTAATTTACAGAAGTGGCGTTTCTTGACGTTTGCATGCTGGTCATCGGTGGTACTGCAGGACTCAGCTAATGCTAAAGTATCGACACTGTTCGCTACCCTGCAATGCTTACACACATTATTCTCTCATTTAAATAAAAACACAATCACTAAACTGACATGACAACACATTACAGTCCTGAACTTTGAGATCGTCGTGCAAAAAATGTCCTTTTCGTGGCTACAGCGAGTTAGCATAACAGTGCTGGCAGGCTAGCCAGGGCTAGCATGGCTTTTCCGATACAAAGGCGTGGGAAGCTTCGCTATAAACTTACTAGAAATCCCCGTTGTGTGGAGAATCGTCCCTTTGCGGTCGGTTACTTCTAGTTCAGTGGTGGTGCAGGCTTTTCGCCGTTACACTGTGCATATTGCAAACTCGTGTTTGGGCAAAATTGCTAAATCTCGATGTGGACAAGAAAGCTACATTAGGGGTAGCTAGCACTGAAGTTCACCAGAATTTCCACTACGAGGCGCTGTTGCTCAAATACTGTAACATGCTATTATAGTATATGTACTTTGATTAAATATTATCATATGTACACTGATTTTACTATATTTTCAAAGACAAGATCAAATAATACATTATGAAAAATTTAATACAATTATAACATTTAAATGACCGATATACACTTGTTGTGGTCCTAATAGCACTCTAAAATATATTTAAATTCCCTTAGATATCATACTATTAAATTCATTACCTGCCGTTGATGGGGATAGACGTCCAATCCATTAATTAAACACACATACTGGAAACAAATATTTACACCATGCATTTGGTATGATACAACAACTTTATTGATATTTAATGTACACAAGTCAATAGTTACATTTTCTTGTGTCCCGGTAAACATAAAATATAACATCACACATTGGTTTGTAATAGTTCATATAAAAAAAAAAAAAAACATTATTCCCCTGCTGGTTTATTCTTAAAAGGCACTTAATCACACACAAGATGACATCACAATAAATTCCAATTCACCCAAATGAGCTTCTACATCCATTCATACTGAAATCAGTTTTCTAAAGCTCATAACTTGTTACCTTTTGCACATTGGGGTCAAAAACACCTTATCCCACAATTAAAAAAAATGCAAAATACCTTTAAATCTTATTTAAGCAAGGCTGAAAAAGTCTTAAAATACAAAAATAATTTTAATGGAAAATATTAACATTAGACAAGTTACATCCCATTTGTGTACAAAATGAATATACCCACACAGAAACATTTTCTCACATAAACAATCAGCCTTTTAAGTCACTACTAATATTTTCAGAAATAGACAGTAATTATCATCATCATGCTTTGTGTGAACTGTCTTCTGTTGTCTTTGTTTCCGTATCTTAACACTACACAATCTCCTCCACTCTTAACATAAAAGCAAACACCATTAAATGAAAAAAAAAGGGATAAAAGTACAAAGAAAACACTAAGATCTACTTAAAAACGTTCTCTCAAAGTGCCTATTGGGGCTCTCGGTTACAGAAAGCAAATAAACAATTCATTAAAGTACATAAAGGTAAATACATAAAGGTTCACAGCAACATCTTGTCTATTAACAACGATTTTCAAAGAACATGACTGACCTTTAGTCAGGGCTAGTGCTTCGAATAGATCCTTATCTGACTTGTACTAACTCCCACATGCACAGAAGAATAAACCCGAGTTCCATCTTTGTGTATTTTAATGCTAAAGGTGGAAGCCACATTAGCTTACACGGAGTAGTGAGCGCTCAATGGATGAAACTCACTTAAACGATAAACCATATCTTTTCATGCACTCCACATATTCAGAGCAAAATCTAGTTTGATCTACAAATGGCCTCTCACTGCATCTACATGTGAAAAAGATGTATAGTTGTCTAAAAGATTACACAAGAACTTTGTATAAAAAAAATCACACACTGATAACTTACATTTCTTAAAACAAAAATAGAAATGAGATAAATTTGATTGGTAAAATAGAAAAATGATCTTAAATCAGAGTGGGAAAGGCATATAAAAATGTATAATATATAATTACCTAAAAAATGAAGTCACTAGTTTCCCATAATTTGATCTTGACCTGTTTTTAAAATAATGCAATAAAAAGTGCATAAAAAAATCACTATTTGCATTATTATGGTTGTTCGATCTGTCAATAATTAATTTTAAATGCCTCCATTTGGAAATAATTTGAATGTATAGATTAATTTCTGAAGGAATGTATTATTTTAATCATTAATCAATCTAAGTACATTTGACCGGCGACCAAAAGGGACCAAACGTCTGGCGACCAAACGTCTGGCGACCAAACGACCGGCGACCAAACGACCGGCGACCAAACGACCGGCGACCAAACGACCGGCGACCAAACGTCCGGCGACCAAACGTCTGGTCACTCCTTCTTGGCATAAATTAGGACCAATTTCCTAAATGACTTGGACTTTTTTCAGTAAATGAATATTTGATTAAATTGACTTTTAAAGCTAAAAACTCCCAGCACCGACCGCGATGAATATTGCTACATGATGCTGTGGGAAAATAAATTAAATGAGCGACACGTGTAAGTAATGTGATGAAGTACGTGTATGTGTGCATGGGTATATTTGGTCAGGGCCTCGGGTACTTGTCATTGAAACGATGTATGGTCACACAGCCATGATAGGAGATACAACGCGGCATAGCGGCCACGCCCGTGATGATACCCGTCGCCGGGTCGTAACAGATGATGGTGTCCGTGGCTTCGCCGTTTTCGCCCCGGCCACCCAAGATGAAGATCTTACCGTTACACACCGACATGCCGCAGCTCTCCTACGTGTGGAGAGACATACCAGGTAATGGTCAACGAGGTAGAACATTTTTTTTTGGGGGGGTGTTGCTTGTTGTACCTGTTTGGCGAAGGTGTGTACCACATGCATCCAGTAGTCCTCCGCGGGGTCGTAGCAGAACACCGACTTGGTGAGACCGCCGCAGACGTACACGAGATTGTTGAGCGAGACGGCGGTGATGCAGCGTTTGGCGATGGGGATATTGGCCCGGAGCAACCATGTGTCTGTTTCTGGATCGTAGCATTGGACCTGGGAAACACAGTCATTCATTTTAAATATAGTTATATATAGTTGAAAATGTGGAATAAAGAAATCAGATGTAATGCTAACCAAACAACATTTCCCATAATCCCTGTGGTTATGGAACACTATTGTTTATCAGAGTGTCTATAAATGTCATGTTATAGGACACAGGTGTCAAAGTGGCGGCCCGGGGGCCAAATCTGGCCCGCCGCATCATATTGTATGGCCCGGGAAAGTCAATCCTGACTGCCAACTTTCTGTTTTAGGATCAAATTAAATGGAGTATAGATGTATATTAAATTTCCTGATTTTCCTCCTTTTTAAATCAATAATTACATTTTTTTCATCCATATTTTTCTGTTTTTAGTTCAAAAATCATTTTATAAAATCTAAAAATATCTAAAAATATTTTTTATTTTCCCCTTTCATATGAAACATCATAATTAAAAGAGATTTTTTTGAATTCATTAAGATAGCTGTGTTAAATAAGAACCCCTAGTTAACATTACTACTCATAGATTGCATATTTGAGGCAATAAGACATCCGTTTCCCCACCTTGTCTGAACAGGTATTATCATCCGGTCCTCCTCCTATGACAAAGAGCTTGCCAGCACAACTGACCACAGCCGGAGAACTGACCGCCTCTTTCAAGGGCGCCACATCTGTCCAGCGGTTAGAAAAGGAGTCGTAACACTCTACGCTGCTCAAACGACTCTGGCCATCATAGCCACCCACAGCATACACCTACAATACACACACACACACACACACACAGTTATATCAGTTGTTTACCAAAAGCTTCAGAGACATAACATGCGTGCTGTTTTCCAACATTAAACGGGAAACAGCTCATCTAAATGGACAAAAGGTGAACACGTGATTGGCAGCAAGACAAAAAGAACCCGTTTTTCAGGTGTGGAGGTGGGGAATATAATGAATGAGTCATTGCTTTTGAACACAACCTTTTACTGACGTCTGTAAACTCTGGCCCACAGGCTATTGTTATTGACTAACCCGTCTAATTCAGCACGCATCTTAATACTGTATATTGAAAAAGTATTGACGTACTTTGAAGAGTCTATAAAATGATTAAACACACTCACCCAGAAAAGCTATACAAAAAACAATTAAACCCTTATGGAGAAAATAGTGTTTGGCTTTTGTCCTATTGGAAAAGTAAATTGTGTTTTGTTGTTGTTTAAGAAAAATTATAATAATATTTGGATTTATGACCAGAGGGAATATCTGTTTAGTGAGTATTAGTTACTGAAGTGTATCTAATATTTGTTAGTAAGCATCTTATCCGTAAAGTAATGCATGTTAAAGAATAGAATTCTGAGAAGAAAAGTCTGTTAAAAGGTGTCAAAGTGGCGGCCCGGGGGCCAAATTTGGCCCGCCGCATCATTTTGTGTGGCCCGAGAAAGTAAATCATGAGTGCTGACTTTTTGTTTTAGGATCAAATTAAAATAGAGTATATATGTATATAATAAATTTCCTGATTTCCCCTCTTTAAAATCAATAATTGTCATTTTTAATAATTTTTTTTAGTTTTTAGTTCAAAAAACATTTTATAAAATCTAGAAATATATTTAAAGGAAAGCTAAAATAAACATTATTATATATCTATATAAAAACTGAATATTCGGGGCTTTTAATCCAGTACAATTAATCAATTCATTAAAAAATATATCTAAATATTCTATCTAAAATGGTCCGGCCCACATGAAATCAAGTTGACGTTAACGACCCTTGGATTAAGGTGTATACTGCACTTAAAAAAAAAAAAAGATTTTTACTAGGAATGGTACAGAATGTGGAATGTTTCAATAAAGAACGGGGGCGCCTAAAAGCTTATACAGACAGAGTGGTGTTAAGAAAAAAGAATAGGCCTTAATAGAAGACTACAGCTGTCGCCGAGCTGACATGACAGTCAACAACAAGACCTATTTTTATGCCGCTGTAACGGGGGTTCATAGACAGGACAGAGGTGTGGTTGAGTTTAAGTGCACTTCCATCGAAAAGAGATGGGTTACCCTACCAGTAAACACAGTAAGTATGTGGCCTGTCAGATAAAAGCAAGTACATACTGAAACATTTCCCTCTGTGAACCATTATAAAATAACCCTAAATGATGCCAGCAAGTTAATAGGCTTGTTTGCAAATGACAATCAATCAAGTTCAGTACCTGTGAGCATTTGTCTCATAGTTCAAATAGGAAATTAAAAGAGGAAATTAAATATAGAATGAGGACATGCTAAACAAGGAACTGAATCACTTCATGCGGGAACTATCAAGCACAAAAGATATAAGGAATATTTAAAAGTAGTTTAAAGAGGGCAAAGTACATGGAATTTAAAAGAAAGGACATGAAAAAAACATTTCTAACAAAGTAGAAAACTGCAAAGATTCAAAAAGTTCTATGGCAAAGGGAAAAAAAATATAGTATACATGCACAGGAAGAAGACCGAGACGTGAACCCCCTTCTGGGAATAAAAGGAATGTGTCTCTTCAGGAAAAATCTGTATTTGAGTGTATACTCAGTACTGTGTATTCAATAACTGTGTCACTGAATCATGTGTGGTGTGTAAATAGAGCAGAGTAGCTGGGTGACTATTCAATAAGTAAATAGTCATAGATAATATATTAATGCATATATTCTATATATTAACCAATTTGAAAATGTTCATGACAAGTAAAGACAGCCATCTGCTGGTGGTAACCTCAAAAAATAACTTATTAAAAGAGCTAAACTGTGTTTTAAGTTACGTCCTGACTTCAATAACAATGCGTTATTTTCATTTAAGATACTATGGGTTAACATTATGTACACGTGTGTGTATACTTTGAGTACAACGCAACTTTCAAGCATAAGTGATGGGCCCAGTTCCAAGAAAAGTGTGGTGCCCTTAAACAGAAGTGTCCAGCTGGCAAGTATTAAAGACTGTAAATAGTACAGTAAGTAGAGTAAGGGGGGTAGGGGGTATCATGTCACGTGTATAAACACTTCAGTCAAAGTGTTTTTACACTTAGCTTCTTTGCCTGATGAGACCTTTTTGTCAATGGGAGCCAGGTTCAAGCTTTTGGTAACTTTCGAGGTTGGTTATTTGCTCTGCTCAACAATTATTGGTTAAAAATCATGTCCGCCCGAGCTCACCTTGCCTAGTAGAACGCCCATCTTGTGCCTCCATCTTCCTTTATTTAATGCAGCCACTCTGATCCACAGGTTGAGCTGTGAGTTATACATCCACACATCCCTGCTGTTGATGCGACCACCTGTCCACATGAGAGAAGTACATTTCAAGGAAATGACCATGCAAGGGTTAAATCTGTGACTGGACGTTTGGTCGCTGGTCTTTTGGTCACCGGTCTAAGTACTGTTTAATATCGAAGTACTGTTTAGTATCTAAGTACTGTTTAGTATTTAAGTTCTGTTTATTATCTAAGTACTGTTTCATATCTAAGTACTGTTTAATATCTAAGTAATGTTTATTATATAAGTAATGTTTAATATCGAAGTACTGTTTAAAATCTAAGTACTGTTTAATATCTAAGTACTGTTTAATATCTAAGTATTGTTTATTTTCTAAGTACTGTTTAATATCTAAGTGCTGTTTAATATCTAAGTACTGTTCAATATCTAAGTACTGTTTAATATCGAAGTACTGTTTAATATCTAAGTACTGTTCATGAGAGTTTAATATCCAAGTACTGTTTAATATCTAAGTACTGTTCATGAGACAGAGTTTAATATCTAAATATCTACTGTTTTCAACAGTACTTAGATATTAAACAGTACTTAGATATTAAACAGTACCAAGATATCAGATATAAACAGTTTGACCGGCGACCAAACGTCTGAGCACCATTAAATCTCTCAAGTGCAACAACGTAGGCTGAATTCAGGCTTCTTGTCCCAACCATAATCAATGATAAATGAGCATGAGGATTCAGGATGAAGATTTTTCCTGTTGCCTGAGGAGGTAACTGTAAAACCAGGTGTGAGCTAAGCAACGGTGGTATGTAAATCTACCGTGGTGTTCAAAATAATTTAAGCAGAGTGGAGGAGGGTAACAGTTGAGTCAAATTGAAAAAACAATAACAGAGCAGTGAAAAAAAAGGGAAATGGTTCAAGGAAAGTGTGTGTGTATGTGTCTTTGAGACGGACACACAAGGGGTGGGTTGACTTTTCCAGGCGGGTTCTTGAGGGTAGATAGTTCATGCGCACGTGAGGACTTGGTAAAGTACGCTCATATAAAAACAGAAAAAGCATAAACACGAGACACACTCAACGAAAGACCACATTTCCCCCCGCCTTCTTTCTTTCCTCTCAACTGCTGCTGTTTTTTTAATGTACGTTTCCAACATATGCTGGGCATGTTTGAGCATGGTTCAGATTTGAAGGCATGTTTAAAATGACTTATTCTTGGAAAAAATACAAATAAAAAAATTAAAAAACAACCGCTTCTACAGTGAAATGGAAGACTGAACTTTAGATACTTGAAATTTGGCTGAAAAGTACAAATAAGTGACGCAATGAGCAAATCTAGGTGTCACCAATGAAGCCTTATACTATTCTTAACATAGGCAAAAATCCAAAAAATACAACACCCAGAGCAAATCAAATAAAAACATGAAATGATATCAAACGCAGTATAAACAAATATCATAAAGAAGATTTCAAGTAAAGAGAGTAAGTAGCCTTAAAGACTGGCTAGTAGAAAACACACTAAAGTCTGGCATTACGTTTTCATGCTCACATTTTCCATTGTTTGAAGAAGGCCAAGATAGGAAAAGAAAAAAAAGCTTGGGCAGAAAACAGCCACGGGTATGATTCACCGGCACTAACTAAATAAATACTTTCTATAGAAAGTATAATAAAAAGGGAGGGTGTGTAGTATTTGAGGTTGCAGTCTAACGTTCTTACCTGAGACCAGAATGTCATTTCTTAGGGCACAAACTGCATACTCTGACTTGGTGAACTCGGGCAGTTTGGCTAGCGACTTCCACTCTCCCGTCACTGGGTCATAGCACTCTGTGTAGGGCAAGTTGAAGCCACCGACTCTCTCGCAACCGCCCACAACCACAATCACCTCGGAGTAGCCAGTTGACCTAAAAAAAAAAACGGGAAGAGTGAGGTTGAGAGGACACAACAACAAAGTGTTGAAATAATACAATAGCTTCCCCAAAAGGTTACAATCAATCATGACTACAACATTTGCTCATGCTTTCCAAGGTGGATAGACCATACCAAATTTCCAATGCTTCCAATGTATGAAGGTAAATTGCTGTGAACAAAACAATACTCATTGGTGATGCCTGAAATTGATCATAAACATGCATTTTTTATCATTATAGAGAACTTTTTTAAGATCTATGAGATTTTTGTCTTCTTGTGCTCTGCGATTGGCTGGCCGACAGTTCAAGACGTTCGCATAATTGACTGGGATGGACTCCAGCACCCCCCACGACCCATCAAAATGCAGCCAATGAGTGCCATATGAAGACAACGGCATGTAAACACGTACAGGTTCCCGTGAAGATTTTGACAGATTGCTACAAGGAAAAAGAGAAGTACAATTCCTTCACTTATCTCCAAGGCAAAGTTCATATTCAAGGGCTTCTATCAATCCCAGCTGCAACAAAAACAAAAGCTGAAACATGACTTGAGCTCCCTTTCCATGATCACATAGTTCAAAATTGCTAGTTGAAGAAGTCCTCTTTGTTGAGGACGGTCTTAAGATTGTGTCATGTGATGGAAGACAGTGTGGGAAAATAAGTCAAAATTGAACTAGTGTAGTGTAGAATTATTATTTTTTTAGAAGAGGGAAATGAATCCCATTGACCAAACTGCAAAAAAAAAGGACCAATTGCCTTCTTGGCTTTCCCAGTGAGAACAAATCTGCCTGGATACAGACACAATACTACAAAAATACACAACACGCAGCTTTCACAAGGTCAAAACATCGTTACAACAGTTCAATAGAGCAGCTGCTGCACCCTGAACAGCTGCCCACCGCGTATACTCGGTTTTAAATTTCATTAACGAGGTTTCACTCAACGACCTTTGCTCCATCACACAAACTTAAAATGATAAACAAATATGACGTGATGAAGTAAAGTACATTTTGCTGCAGGCCTGAAAACAAGACCAGACATTTCTACGAGCTTGTCGCATCACGTTATTGGTTAAACACAGTACTATAAAAACACAGCTACACTGTACTTAGAACAGCCACGTAATCAAAGGCATGTACTACATACCACTCCATATATAAATACAGTAGAAGTAGAATAACAATACTTTCAAGACCCCTAAGCAGAAGTCATGTTGATGTTTTCTTTTTAGTCCCTATTAACTCATTAACTGACATTAACGGTGCGGCGTCCAATAAGTTTTGACTGGAAGAGACTTACAATCAAAATAGATTGGTTATTCCAAGTATTTAAGTATGCAAATGAGTAATTTCTGAGAGCTATGATAATGGAGAAAATGATAGTCTACTCCAAGTGGGAAAACTTTTGGAACCGGGGGCCACATTGACTTAAAGGATTTGACAGATGGGCCGGGTCAGCAAAAGATATGATACAAATAAAAAAGTGCATCCGTTAACATTACATAGGAAACGAACTGAAAAAAAAGGACTAAAGTCTTAACATACTAATCCCTCATTAAAGTAAAAAGTACAAAGTAAAGTAAAAAGGAATGTATTAAGAAATATTAAAATAGATCGATCTTGATCAGATATCAGATCATTTAAATTCAGTATTTTTTCTAATTCACTTAAGAATTCTCTTTAAAGAAAGCAAGCCAACGAACTATCTAGAAACAGAAACAAACCATTTCTCCATCCAATCTAGATCATTCCCTATGCAAACCGGTTTAACACAGTCCACAAACAAAAGAGTAAACATTACCTGCGTGGCCGGGTTCTTGGTGACATCATCTCATTTCCGAGTACGTGATAGCGCCTGGCCTCGTGAAGAAGATGGTAGCACTCTGGCGCATTCTGGATCAGCTGATCTCCCTCTACCGTCTGGACAAAGTAGTTGGGATGAAGTAACGGCAGGCGTACATGGTGAAGTAAGGCCTTCAGAAAGGGTTTGCGTTGCTCCACGCCACGGTACACCCAACGCATCACTGCTTCGAACACCAGCTCTTCTTTCCCAATGGACAGCTCGTCATTGTCAATGTACTCTTCCAGTTCTTCCCTACGAAGGTCCAGGAATTCCTCATGTTGTGCTACATCGGAGAAATTAGCCAGAGCGTAACTACGGCAACGACTGGCGAGCTGTTTAAGCGAGTGGGCGTCGGCAAAGCGTTGGATGCCCAGGCAATTACAAGGGTCTAGTTGGTCTTCGAGGAATTTTGCGCAGGCGTCACGTAAAGTGGCGATTTGAAAAAGACTGGAGGTTTCGAAGAGGAACTGCACGTTTTCTGTGGTGATTTTGGCTCGGCCGGTGTAAACGTAAGTGAGGAAGGATTCCATGGCTTCGGCTAGAATGCCGTTGATCTCTACTAACATTTCGCGGCTTTCTCGGTGGTCGTTGCAGAACATGGCCCTGAAGTAAGAAGAACAGGCCGAGAGTACGGCCCGGTGGCAAGGGAACTCGCGACCCTGGACGCTGATGACTACGTCGGTGAAAAGGCGGCAGTCGCGGAACTCGTTGAACACCTGTAGGATGCCCTCGGAGTGGGAGGAGCCAGAACAGAAGTCTAATACATCTTGGCTGGCTAAGGTTTTGGAGTCCACTTCGAAGACCTGAAGAAATAGCAATTGTAGTTTTAGAAAAGTTGGGAATGGTTCTCAAACTTGGGTCATGGAAAATTAATGAATGCCATTAAAAATGAATACTAATTCATGGTTTTCTGGACTTCGGAAGAAGTCCCATCTTGGCATTTAGCATAAATAGTAGATGGCAAAGACTATGTTCAGTGCACCTTGCGTTTGACAGCCGGTGAGTCTCTGATGCTAGTCTCCTCCCTGTTCATCCGCCTTCCCAGAATCAAAACCATGGCGACAGCCTTCTAAGGAAACCCGTCCGTGTACTTTAAGATGATGACCTGTCAAAAAGCATGCATCTTTACATACATAAAAATACATATATAGATCACATTGTTTGTTCATACACTTGGAATAGAGTCCATATTTATATTTCCATTTATACATTTATGCATGTATTTATTTATTAACTTACTTATTAACTATTTATTTTTATCTACAATGTATTTAGCTGTGTCTGTATTCTCAGTCTCTTGATACTATGACAACGAAATTTCCCGAATACGGGATGAATAAAATTATCCAATCTAATTAAGTTATCCAATCCAATTTAGTGACATCATGGCAGAAACTCAACATATATTTACTTAGGACGTGTCAACAAACCCAGTATGATGTCATTGTCAGGTGTACCTATTACAGTCAGAAATAAGGGAGGGCGAAAAAAGGTAAATAAAAGAGCCAACGTCAGAAGCAAAAATATTCAGTTCAGACTGGGATGAAGTTCGAAATTTCTCTAAACACTTTTTTTTTGGCATTTCTGTTTAAACTACACGGACCCTCACACACATCAGTGGGCTTACACTTCCTCAAGATGATCACTGACACTAAACAGTTGTGCCCCAAAGCACAATAGACTCCGTGAGACGGAAGAGCGACAGGAGGCGGGAGACAAGTTAAGCAACCGTTGGAAGGACCAACCGACATGCCAGTCAGGTTTTGTTTTGAAACAAGTAAGGGGGAGGGAGGGAGGGACTCGCCAGGATAGCACGTCAACAACTCTTGACACAAAAGCAGGCGCACACCTTGGACTGGAAACTTGAAAAGATGGAAAATCCTACCAAGGGTTTATTTCCATACTGTAAGTCTGTACTAAAAACAAAAGGTCAAAAGGTCAACATGACAGAATCAGATAGAAGTCAATTCTGGTGCTCAAAATTGCCATTACATAAAAACATTTTCAGATCAAAGTATTTCTTGGAGTACAAATACAAACAATAAATTAAAAATCAATGTTCTACTATTGTTGGAATTGTGTTGGGTATGATTTTACTGCAATAATTTATTACTATTAATAAATAAAACAGCTGATTGGGAACTGGAGAAGTGAGCTTATTCACTGGCGTTTATTTTTATACTTTGGCTCAAGTTCAACACTCGTTTTTTTTGTTCACGTGCATCAAGTAGATAAGTACACCTGCCAGTCAGCAGCATCCGAGGAAACAAGCGCCTTAATGACACCAAAAGACTGGTTAGGCCACAATGCTTCTTAGGAATTGAGGTCACACATAACAAACAAATTATTATTAATTCAATGGACATAACGGGTGATAAAATTGAAATTCAGTTGAATAGAGAAATAAAATCTACCTTCACTAGTTTTTTTAGATCATATTTATCCACTATACACAGTTTTGCACCATTATTTTCCATCATATATCTCCACTGTTCACAGTTTTGAGTATTTTTCATATCATAAATCATTTTCCTACATCTCAAAAACCTTATTTCATGTCAAATTTAAGTTTTCAATTAAATGTATTGCACATGTGTAAAAACAAAAATAATGAATTATGTATATATACAATAACTTAGATCAAAATGCCCATTAATATCAGATGTAATCGCATTTTAATAACTTCCTAAAAGTAAATAAATGATGAAAGATCGAAAAAGGGAAAAGACATGCGTGTGCATGTCGTAAACAAAGGAGCCAGCCATTAAATCCTTCAACAACACAATCTAAAAATGCAAATTAGCTTCCATTCGCGTTTGATGTAGAATGTCAACAAAAGCACATCAATGTGCGATATAACACAATCTATTATTGTTTCAAATCATCCACATCTATTACCTTAGGATGGTTTCCAAAAGAAACTTCCTTCTCAGGTCCAAGTGAAAACAAAAGTGCTAGAAAAAATACCCAGTGGATGGGTGAAAAAAATCCCTAAATCTATATTTTAAAGACTCCTCTTGCTGAAATACTGGACAATACGTATGTTATTACGCATCCGCACATTTTGACAAAAACCTGAAACAACAACAACTGGCTATAACTGTAAACACACAAGCTATTTATACTTGCGACAGAAAGTTCCCCAGAGCGCCTACTCAGCTGCTATCACCGATGTATTATGGGTAATGTAGTTTTTACTGTTCCCATGCCGCTGTGTTGCCATTTTAAGAAACTACACTTCCCAAGCAGGCAGGTCCCTCCACGTGGCTCGCCTTTGTTTGCAAACAAACTCGAAAGGCAGCGAAAGAAATCACAGATTTCTTTTTTTGTTGTTTAAAATCCTCTTGTTTCACTCTTTTTGTTTGTTTGAGGGTTGAGGGCATGTGAATACTCATCAGTGAATAAAAAAACTAGTAGTTATTACTGTTGTACTTCATAACCCAACTTGAACCAATTTTCTTCAAGAGTATGTCACAGATTGTACATAAATTTTTCAAGTACGTGTGAGTAGGTGGAGCTCATCCTGGCAAAAGGGATGTCACAACTTCCTTGGACAGTTGCAAAATATTTCTAAGAGTTCCTCACTGAATTCTAGGAAAAGCTCATGTTTTCAAGCCCCCCACTTTATATGATTTTGAAGCAACTACAGGAGATGAACATGGTTTGTCATATACTACAATGGAAAAGTCCTTTAGTCACTAAAGGACTTTTCCATTGTAGTATATGACAAACCATGTTCATCTCCTGTAGTTGCTTCAAAATCATATGGACAAAGGGTGGTTTTAAGTGAAAACAAGAGGCTTTAATGACAACAACAATCCCTTGAGTACTTATTTAACCACTAAAGTTTAGTGGTTAAATAAGTACTCAAGGGATTGTTGTTGTCATTAAAGCCTCTTGTTTTCACTTAAAACCACCCTTTGTCCATTCTAACCACTTTCATGCCACAGTCTCCCCCTGCTGTTCAGTTGTCGCAATAACTAATGGCATATTCAAATCTATTCATCCCACCTCTCCAAATGACGTCACCGTCAAGTTTAGTCGCGCATGCGTATTTGTGAATCACGTCACCTCGCTTAGCAAGTTAGCAATGGCTCATGCGAGGAAAAAACCTCCTGGCAACGCGTCTCCCCTGTGGGCGACATTCCAGACTTTATGGCTGGAAAAACATTTAATCCTCTTCAAGACCGAGTACACCTTTTTAGTTGTTTCCGTTTTGTGGCTCCTAGAAATTGGGATCAATGTGTGGGTCATTCAGAAAGTGTCATGTAAGTAGCTCGGGGCTAGTTAGCATGCTATTGCGCCATTCCCTTTTTGCGGACGTGTGTGCATGCTACAAGGCTAGCCTTAGCTTCAACATGAAGACACCCACCTGTCAAATGGAATTTACAGTCGACGCATGGCATTCCTTATGACTACACTTGCGTCCTTCAAATGTAGATCTTTTTTATTTCTTAATATTTAAATGATCAAGCTTTAACGATTGGGAAGTGACTATTTAGTTTGGGATTTCCTAACTTTTGAGAAAAGACACTTTAAAATGGGGAAAAAAATCACAGAAAATAATTTTCTTTTACAGTATTAATAATAGTAGTAATGTTAAAAACGTGCAGTTTAGTCATTCTTATGAATGATTGGCATTAAGTAGATATAATGGTTTATTTGTACATGAAGTCAGAATCCATGTTTATCACTATATTTGATGAACAGATACATTGTTGAGGAATATATTATGTTACAAAATCACCTACATAGTCCATTCTGCCCCACTATCATTGTTTAGATCTGAATAAGGCCACTATGAATTCAGGTCGAACAAAAATATCACCTTACCAATTATTAAATGTAAAAAAAATAACAATCAAATTACACACCTGCAGCTAGCCCACTAGTGGTTATTCACATACCTGTGTAGAAGTTAATAATGGGATGTTTTCTCAACCTTATGACCAGTCATTTATCACACATTTGTGAACATCTAAGTCCACGTGTTGTTGTTTTTTTTAATTATAGAGAATGTGTTAGATGTATCAACAAGTTGGTGTATAAATCCCTAATATTAGTTTCTATTGTTTTTTTTCCCAGACACTGAAATTGATTGGAAGGCTTATATGGATGAAGTGGAAGGAGTAATCAACGGTACCTATGACTACACCCAGCTTAAAGGAGATACTGGCCCCTTGGTGTAAGTCCTTCTAAACTTTTGGGAATTAAAAATGGAAAAAATACAGAATTGAAAATGGACTTTCTTATTATCGCAGATATCCGGCCGGTTTTGTGTACATCTTTACTGCTCTTTACTACATCACCAGTTCTGGAGCCAACATCCGCTTGGGCCAATACATTTTTGCCGTGTTCTACCTCATCACTCTGCTTTTAGTCTTCAGAATATACTGCCGCACTAAAAAGGTGATATTCCTTAATACATTCCTTTTTACTTGACTTTTTACTTTATACTTTTGACTTAAATGATGAGTATGTTAATACTTTAGTCCCTTTTTTCTGTTGATGTTTCATATGTACTGTTAACGGATGCACTTTTTTATATGTATCATATCTTGTGCTGACCCGGCCCATCATTATTTTTTTTTTGATGTTTTCCCTAGGTTCCTCCCTATGTCTTCTTCTTCATGTGCTGTGCCTCCTACCGGATTCACTCGATCTTTGTACTACGTTTGTTCAACGACCCTGTGGCTATGATGTTACTTTTTGCAGCGGTGAACCTTTTTATTGACGGCCACTGGTCCTTGGGATGCGTCGTTTACAGGCAAGTATTGCCTATGCCTATATATTGCCTATCTATGAGTCTGAATATACGTGTATGTAAGTATAAAAAGCCAGTAATTCAATTTACAGTCTACTCTTCCTCTCTTTCTGACAGTTTAGCCGTGTCTGTGAAAATGAACGTTCTCCTCTTTGCCCCGGGATTACTTTTCCTCCTGCTGTCTGAGTTTGGTTTAATGAGGACAATACCCAAACTTGCTATATGTGCAAGTATACAGGTAAATATTCTATATATTCTACGCTACATGACATGTGTTATTACCCATCATTGTTACTAACCTTTGTCAATTTGCAGGTCTTGTTAGGTCTGCCTTTCCTCCTGGAGAATCCCATTGGCTACATGAGTGGGGCGTTCGATTTAGGGCGCCAATTCATGTTCAAATGGACGGTCAACTGGCGCTTTCTGCCAGAGTGGCTTTTTTTGAACCGCTACTTCCACTTTCTTCTGCTGGCAGCTCACCTGTTGAGCCTCCTGCTTTTCGCCCTCCTTCGCTGGAAGAGGTGAGACATATAGTACTCCATTTAATAAATGACAATGTATGAAAATGTTATTTTTATACAATATATACTTCTTCTAAGGTCTGCGGAAAGCCCATTAGAACTCTTAAAGGAGCCTGGCAAGAGGAAAGACCCGGCACCGAAAAACACAGCCAACCATATCCTTCATATACAACTTAGTCTAAGATATTGGCGCAAACACAAACTTTCCTCCACATTCCTTTCCTCTTGGTAATGTGGAATCTCTTCGTCTTTACACTTTTCCTTAATCTACACGTTAAGTTGCAGAGATAAGAAAAAAAGGTGATTGTGATGTAGTGTCAACTCAATATAACACATGGTGTATTACATATCTCCATGTTTTTTCTATCAATACCACAAAGTTCTTCAATTGCACTTATTCTTCACATTTTCTACATATGGCATGCCATGGAAAATATTTGTACATTCATTAAAAAAAATGTATAGGCCTTAACAGCCAATCACAGATCGTCCTTATCCTCTTCACTTCCAACTTCATCGGAATGTGTTTCAGTCGCTCATTACATTATCAATTCTATGTTTGGTACTTCCACACATTACCCTACCTGCTTTGGAGTGGAGGACTTAAAAAGATGGCTCATCTTCTCAGGTGAGGAACATAAAAAATGAAATTTAACACACCCACAAAATGTGATATAACAACAACAACACTTGTGTTTTAGGGTCCTCATACTTGGTCTGGTGGAGCTATCATGGAACACTTACCCTTCAACATGCAGCAGTTCAGTAGCCCTCCACATATGTCACCTGGTCATTTTCTTCAGTCTGTGGCTGAGTCCTTTTGCTCCATCTGTTACGCAAAGAAAAGCACCAGTCAAGGACAAATGCCAATGAGGCACATGCCTAACGACTTAGCTGGACTTTTGGTTGTTGTTTTTTCCCCCAAGAAGCCTTGTTTACCTCTAAGTATCGTATTCTAAGAGTGACAAAAGCTAATGGAGTGTGTTCACCATCATGCAGGTACAAAGAGAAAGATTTGGATATTCAGGTTTCATTCTTTGACTTATGAAAGAAGAATTTGTCACATGATAATTCATCACTAAACTGAGGTGGCCATTGAATGGCTTTTGGAAGAACTGCAGTATAACAGAAGAAAACATGAGTAAAATACATCACGTTTTATAAGAAAAATGCATCATAGCACAGTGGTATGATTCAACTGTCAAAGAAATGAGTGGAATCAAGCAAATATACTTGGAAAAGTTAAGTCAGAAATATATCAGGTTCATTTTTTTTACTCATTTGGTAGAATGTCAAGCTGCATCCTAATGTGAAATTTAAGCATGATGTCTTCTTTTTGAAGCACTTGCAGGATTAGGTCAAACTTGTTCTGATCAAACAATGACTGAATGTAGCTTCTAGTAATCTAGGGATGTCATAGAAGCAACTTATCAGGACACAACGATGACCGAAACAGGTCCCATTTTGTAAATGAATATAAAGAATATGAAAACAATCACTTTTGTGTCTTCTCTTTTTCATGTCGACAGTAGAAAAAGGAGTTCAGATCTATAATATTGGGAGTTTATTTTCCCAAAAAGTTGGTTCCCTTTCATAACTCAAGATTTGGCATATTAAAACGTTCCCTTTAAAAATGATATTGAACGTTACTAAGGCATTTATGTGATTTGCATAACAAGCATTATGATCTTAACGGTGTACCACTGAGGACAGTACACATCAATACACTTGACCCTGCCGTACCT
Organism: Stigmatopora nigra; assembly: GCF_051989575.1. Lineage (NCBI taxonomy): Eukaryota > Metazoa > Chordata > Actinopteri > Syngnathiformes > Syngnathidae > Stigmatopora > Stigmatopora nigra. Next base: position 11,949,286 of record NC_135516.1, read on the forward strand.
CCTGCTTCAAATGAACTGGACATCTATCACCATCAAAGGTCAGCCCATAACTCACAAAGAACTTGGCACGTTGTTATTTTCCGTCACATGGTTGAAATGGAAAATTAGATCTGGCTCAGCTTCCATAGAGATAACCTAAATAAATCCCCATGAATCTTTATCTCACATATTATTGGGATTATAACACAGCATGTTAAATTTAATGTTCTCATCCCAATGGCGCAGTAGCAGGAAGAGTTGTCTGGCAGCACCCCTCAGCCCAGCTAAGTCCAACCCCTCAGGTAAGTCCAGGCCACGTAGCCAGAAGTCCGCTTTAGCCGCCACTAGTTCCCACTCCATGAAATATCCGGCACAGCGGTGTTCCAACCAAGCCAGGGCTACCGCGGTCGCCCAACTGGAGCCTTCCACGTCGTCCTCGGCCGACTGACAACTCACCTGAAGGTAGGGCGGCTCTAGTGAAGGACCCCCGCCTACGTCAATCTCCGACCCGCGACCACTATCCGCTTGGCCGGCAGAATTTCCGCCTGGTGGTTCTAAAGAGCCTTCCTCGGAACCGGGGAAATCCGGGGAGAAGGTGACGGGGTCTCGGTCAGATGGTTGTCTTCTGCGAAGTTTAGGTTCTAGCATTAATGGGGTGTCATCTGGTGTGTGGTGGAAAGGTGGCGCTGTTTTTTTGGCCAGAGAGCAGGAGGAAGGTGAAAAGGTGACGTGGTGTTGACTGGGAGTTTTGGTGGAGGAGGATAATGAAGGAGCGCTAGGGGATGTGCAGCGGAATGGCGGGCTGAAGCTGCGACGGTGAAGGCTGTAAGGGGACGCCCGTTTTAGGCGGTCTGAGGAGATCTGGACGCAGTTGGCGTACATTTCGGTGAGCAGGAAAGCTCCAGAGGCTAACTGAAGGTGAACCTGGGAAGAAAAAGCTTAGAGGTTGAAGAAGATGGGCTTGTGAGGTTCTGTTGTAGACTCACCAGGGGCAGATAGTCTGGAGGGTCGTTCTCAGTTTGTTTGTCAGTTTCCGCAGATAAGCAGTGGGATTTGAGAGGAGCCTGTCGTCCTGATGAAATTGAAGACCTGAGTCTGCCAAGGGGAAACCTGGAAGAGTTGTGCGAATGAGGATTTTATGTGGACTAGACTGACATTGGGCCCCGATGCGAAATTACCTGGTCCCAAAGAAACTCTCCATCGACCTGCTCTCGATAGAACGCTGAGAACGAGTGGATGATGGGCCTGTTGTTATTGAGGCGCCACCGCTGAAGGCACCTGAGAAATCAGTTTAATCCAGATGAAGTACATTTGTATAGGTTTACTCTAAAAGGAAGGGGCGTAAATGGCAAAAGTGTTTGTAAAGGCGAAATATTGGGGTACAATTTGTTCTAAAGATGGACACAGTGCTCTCTAGAAATAAAAAATATATATATATTTTTGAAAAACAACTGAAATATAGTTGTTTTTGACAGCACTTACTAGAGTCACAGGATGCAAGGCTACAGGGTGAAGTGGGAGTGTCATCTTTGTCTGAGAGAAAGAAAAATGGCTGATGTCTTGACAAAAAAAAAAATCATAATAGAAATCTATTTTGTCTACCTGTAGAGTTCCAAGTGTCTTGACCCTCTTCGCAATCTCTACTGATCGGTCTTCTGCTCACACCGGCAGAATAAGTTTCCTGCTTGCGACTGCTTGACTGGAAACTGCGACTGCTTCCTAAAACCAACCCTAAAGTGACACTATTGCTTACAACAGATATTAATCAGATTAAAAGTATTCGTTTACCGTATTTTCACAACTATAAGGCGCACTTAAAAGTCTTAAATGTTCTCCAAAATAGACAGGGCGTCTTATAATCCAGTGTGCTTTACATATGGGGAAAAAAATTAGAATGTATCATTCATTGACGCGCCTTTAAATGAGGTGCGCCTTATAGTCGTAAAAATACAATAGTTATAGGATAGTAAACAAAGGGTTTGGTGTTATACCCATCCATCTGAAATATGTTCATTTAAAACTTTGTACAGCTTCAGTGAATTGGCGCATATATTTAAGTATATAGGTAGGCACACCTGAATTTTGGACCTCTGAGCCTTCCTGGATGCTTTTATTCGGGTTGCTGTCAATAATGGTGAAGGTCGTATACATGGAGGTGATGTTGCAATGTTTACTGGTCTGGATGGCCTTCACACGATACCGTCTTGCTGAACCTAAAAGACACAAGATGATAGTACTATCAACATACGTAAAGTACGTTTATGGTTCAATTGAAACTCAACCATGTCCTGTTTGATTCTCCCTCTCCGCCATTCTCTCAAAGTCTCTTATAACAGAGCGAGCAGTCAGCTGGTGAATGATCTCCTCCCAAGATTCTCTTTCTATTCCACCTCCTTTGCTTTTACACCCTTCCACCACTGTGGCCCTACGGTCGTTAGGGGCCAAAAGGTGGTCCAAGTTCACGGTGACTTCCCAGGAAACGGGTCGACCGCCTAGGAAGCCGTGAATGAGGGAACGGCATTGCCCTGGAGGGGGATCCTCCAGGGGAACTGCGGTGAAAAGGTACTCTGGGTCTGTGAAGTTGTCCCAGTCCAGAGGAGAGGCGGGGAAAAGGAGTCCACCTATCAAAAAAAAAAATAGAATGTGATACAGTGACTTTTTTGTGTATCTGCCAACACAACAACATTATCAATTTCGTCATAAGCAGTTTCTGGGTATGATGACAATTAGGCTTTTTGCTGTTTGTTGAGTCAATGATGATGACAAAGCCTATGTCCGAATATTATTATTATTACTAGTAGAAAACATAAAATAAAATAAAATCAGACGTCCTGACTCATTGACACCAATAGTAAACACAAAATCCATTTTAACTGGGATTTGATTGCCGGTAACAATGATAGATGTCCAATCCATTTGGACTGCAAGGCCTAGCAATGACAATCATACGAGGGGCACAAATATAGTGATGGCAATTTGCAGAAACTCACTGGAGTCGTTGAGGCTTCGGTGTGAAAGTGTGTCTGGCGGTTTTGTCTCCCCGTCACTTTCATCCAGCCTCCCGCCCAGAGTTTGATCGAAGGAAACCCTTTCCAGAGCTCTCCTGAGGCGATGCATCTCCAGCTCACCCTGTGGTGATGAGAAGCTTCTTGCTGCCATGCTAGAACGAGCCAAGGATTTTGGCCTCCAGTGAGATTCCTCACGACAACCATGCTGTTAGAACGAGAAGAACAGGAAAACTACAGTGTTGGAATAAAGAATTGTAAATTAAAACCAGTCAAGGTCTAAATGTTCACCTTTTTCCCGCCTATGTCGGCCGAGAGGTTCTGCCGCCACCCCCTGTCAGCCCAGCGGGACAAAGAAGACCTCTGTTCTGGACCGGGTATCTTCTCTAGACCTTGAGGTAAAGATCCAGTGTCCAGGAGTGGTGCAGGAGACACGGAGTCAGTCAAACGACTCTTGGCGTCAGAAGTTGACGAGGCATGGACATGTATGGGGAGACTCCTTTCGCTACTGAGGGAGCAGTGAGTCAGGACGTACTGATCCTGGATGTAGGAGCTCTCTTGGATTCTCATTCTCACATCGCTGGGCCACTCCACTGTGGTGTGCAAATGAGGAATATGTGAACCAATGCCATAACTTTTCCTTCCTATGGAAATTTACTGTATTTTCACAACTATAAGGCACACTTAAGTCTTAAATTCTCTCCAAAATAGCCTTATAATCCAATGCGCCTTATATATGGAAACAAATTAAGGGTCATTGAGGGTGCGCCTTATAATGTGGTGCGCCCTATAATGTGGTGCGCCTTATAGTTGTGAAAATACAGTAGCTTGAAAACCTCCAATCATTTGCAAGCCTAAATTTAACTCACTGGGATGAGCGTCCTTGGCACAGGAGAACTCGGAGGATATTTCTCGGGATATTTCCTTCAGCGCCTCCTCCAGGTCGTTCCCCTCAGGACAAGTGACGGCAGGCATGAGCTCAGATGTCGGAGGTGAGATGTCGTCATTTGACGGCCCAAAAACGGAGCTCACCGAAGCGTTACGTGTACGCTTGGAGACGGGATCTGGACACTAAAAGTTTTTTTGAAGAAATTATCACAGCCTCTGTAGTCAAAACAATGTGGACAATTGTCTTACCTCAGTCTTTTTAGTCTTAAATGTCGTCATGTCATAAAGTGTGCAATATCCAATCAGGCGGTTCCCCGGGTAAAGCGCAGGGATTTCATTGGGTGAGAGAAGAGCCTCCATGTTTTCTGGTAAGTACCAGTCAATTCGCATATCCGTCAAAACAGGCTCCAGGGCTTTTTTTAGAGACTTGATAAGCTAATATAACAGATAAGATGTCATAAATTACAAGTAGAAGCAAATATGGATCAACTCAATGGATGGTGGCTGTAGTACAGACCTTAGGCTGAAGTCTTTCCTCCTCTTGTAAAAATTCTGTGGTACCTCCTGTTAGTTTGGCAACACCTTCCAGGAGCCGCCTACATGCTCGGGAACCCAAGCCCAAACCGAAACATCTGCGGACATTATGGAGAGAAACGCTGCATCTTATTGACCAATATTATCGAAAACATGACAGCATGGATGCTTCATTTAGTAGAAGCACAAATAAACAGTCGAAAACAGGCAAACTACGGCCCGCGGGCTACATACGGCCCCTAGGCCTTTTAAACTGGCCCGCCGACGTTGTCCAAATTTTTTTTTTCCCCCCAAGATGGCGCCGTCACGTGGAAGCCAGTGGCAGTAGCTCTGTCCAATCTTATTTGTTTTTCGTGTTTTACAGACCCTCTATCTTTTTTAAAATGACATTTTAATGTCTCAATACATTCCTTTACTTTACTTTGTACTTAATACTTTTTACTTTAATGATGAGTGATGAGTATGTTCATACTTTAGTCCTTTTTTTCTGTTTATGTTTCATATGTACTGTTAACGGATGCACTTTTTTATATGTATCATATCTTGTGCTGACCCAGCCCATCTGTCAAATTTTTAAAGTCGATGTGGCCCCCCGGACCGAAAAGTTTGCCCACCCCTTCATCTAAAAATGCTAAGTTTCAAATGGTGCAAGAGAAATACTTTCATAAATATCCACACATTGTGAGGAAAGTCAGTATAGCAGCAGAATACTAATAAGGCATAAATGGAGTTATTGTACATCACTGGGGGAGATGGGGTGAGGGTGGGATTTTATTTTTATTGCATAGGAGAGCACTTAACAGGATTAATGGGCGGGGCTGAAATATATTCTAGCCTTTTTCTCATTTCTCCCCTTGTGGTGAATTGGCCTCAAGATGCACACACTTTCCACTCCATTTCTACAGAGTCCAGCATTTTGCTTACTTGGCCTTTGAAGCACTTTGTGGTTAAAAATGTGTTACAAATGCACAAGTATCGTCCAATTTTCTTGATTTTAATTGGCCGTCAGCAATATAACCTTTTAACAATTCCTCTATAAAACCAGAAATGCTCTCAGGGAATACAATTTGGGTTTGAATAATCAGTTGCAACTGTCTCTTGTGTATCTTAATGAACAGTTTTTTTTTAGTCTGAGGGAAATAGAACGTATCCATACCTTCCAGCACAAGTGTTTCTGCGCACCAGCTCCAAAACTTTAGCCACGTTATTTTTGGAGCCATCCGTAATGATAAAAACCTGACGAGGATGCGTCCGCTGGATAGGTTGCTGATAAAGCCAGGTTAGCGTCCCAAGTAGGTTGATACCTCGCATATCCGCTCTCATCCTTTGAACATACTCATGAGCTTGCATCAGAGTGACCTGAAACACAAATACATTGCACTATCAGCTACATATAGATAACCAAACCAAAGTATAAGTAAACATCAACTCTAAGGTAAAATGACTGTTGGATATCTTATGCCCCCGTGACATAGTAAAGGTAGAAAGTAGTACTAATTGAAATAGGGCATGTGTAATAAAGCTAAGGTAAACATGCAGACATTAGGAGCAGCTTCCTAAATGGGAACAAACACAGCTGATTGGAGGTTCTGAAAGGACACCTTACTGGTGTGTTGAAAACGTGCAAAAGGTCACCATATGGTCAACTGAGTGTGAAAATACTGTTTATCCTAGTCTCGATTAAACCTGATACTCTACTGCTAAGGCAACCCATAGAATTGACCTATTGCCTAATTAAAGGCCAGCCAGATTCAAACGTAGCGTTCCGCGCGACTGGAAAACATCTGCCTTTAGGCAACATGATCCACAAGGAAAATGATCCATTAGGGAATCAACGTTTGCTGCCAGGTCTCTTAGTTTAAATGGATTGGACGTCTACTGGTGACAAACTCCTATCGATTCATGGTTGAAGGATGAAAAGATCTACACTAAGGGTGGGCGAACTTTTCAGCCCGGGGCCGACATTGACTTTAAAAATGTGACAGATGGGCCGGGTCAGCATAAGATACGATACAAATAAAAAAGTGCATCCGTTAACAGTACATATGAAATATAAACAGAAAAAAAGGACTAAAGTATTTACATACTCATCACTCATCAATAAAGTATAAAGTACAAAGTAAAGTAAAAAGGAATGTACTTGGAGAATTAAAAAATCCAAACTAACATCTGTGCAGAGTTTGCTGGCTGTGAACAAAGGTTTCATGGGGGTGCCGAAGCCCACAACGTTGAGCATTGTGCCGGAAGGGAGACTCTTAAACGCCACTGTCAGGGCTTCCTGTTGATACAAGAACAAGACATTTAGCAATAAGATTTGTTTTAGTAATGGGAAGAAATACTGAAATATATCGAATATTAATGATTGACAGATAAAAAAAACACTGACTTTAACGCGACCGATGCCATTTCCGTTGATGTAGCCACTCCAATCAACAAGGAAGAAGATTTCTCTGGTGGCTTTGTTTAGTTCTAGAGGTTCTCCCAAGAAATCGGGACAAAAATTAAGCATCAACACCGGGTTGTTTAGGATGTCCTTGTGGTAGCGCTTCCGTACAAACTCCACCTGCATGTGTGGTACATTAAATGCAATAAAGTTTTTGCATGAGGGAATAAATGATCACATGGGATTTGCTAACCTTCTTCTCGGGTTCAGAATCTTTGCGGGTAGAGCGAATGAAATCACGTCGTGAGAGGATGAGCTGTCCATATTGGCTGAAGGAAAGCCTTCCTTTCTCGATGATGACAAGTGGGCTGTGTGGTTCTTTCAAGAAATTATATTCAATGTTAACAGAAAAACATATTTTAGGATCTTATTCATATTTGACTCTTTACATTCTATGTCAAGTTTGCTTGTTTGGCACATATGAAGGAGGATTTGTGCTTTCTGTGTGGTTGATTTGATCATAAACTTGAATAAAAAATCATTTTTTCAAGTATTTAGTATCTAGTATCAAGTATGAAGTATCAAGTATCAAGTAGTATCTAGTAGTATCTAGTCTATAGTATCAAGTATCTAGTAGTATCTAGTCTATAGTATCAAGTATCTAGTAGTATCTAGTATCTAGTAGTATCTAGTATCTAGTAGTATCTAGTATCTAGTAGTATCTAGTAGTATCTAGTATCTAGTAGTATCTAGTATCTAGTAGTATCTAGTATCTAGTAGTATCTAGTATCTAGTAGTATCTAGTCTATAGTATCAAGTATCTAGTATCTAGTAGTATCTAGTATCTAGTAGTATCTAATATCTAGTAGTATCTAGTATCTAGTAGTATCTAATATCTAGTAGTATCTAGTCTATAGTATCTAGTATCTAGTAGTAACTAGTCTACAGTATCTAGTAGTAACTAGTCTACAGTATCTAGTATCTGGTATCTGGTATCTAGAAAATTAGAGTATTGTGATCCTGTTTATTTTCTGTCTATTTGATGATTGTCATTGTGTTAACTATACGACACCATATTGAGTTTGATAAGAGAAATGTTCCATAAGTTTGCATTTTATGATGGAAATAGGTGCCACCTACACAACTTTATCAACCCATATGCAGAAAATATTCCAACAAAAACTCTCCTCTACTCACCACTGAGGTGAAGGATGATCTCTATGTGTCTGTCATAGGGATGCTCTTGGGCTAAAGTGATATATGTGGCCGATGCACTTTGGGCACTGGGGTCAGCATCTGCTCTCAGGGCATGAGTGGGGCTCTCCAATCCTGAGGTAAATTAAGAATAAGAAAGACAGGGGAAATTTATTGAACAAAAAAAAGGGGGTGGGGGTGCGGTCTAGGAAAAATGTACCAGCTAGTAGACAAGCTCCTCGAACCAGCAGTTGGAAGTTGAGCTCATAAGGAACCAAACTGGCAGCTGGACTGGTAAAGATGGCATGTGTACAGTATTGCTGTTCAGAATCAAGAACTCGGTCGGCTTTTCCTGAAGTGCCACTAAAACAGCTGGATGGAGAGATTTAGTTAAAAATATAATAATAATAATCACATTAAAATGAATAAAAGGCTGCCTGATAAAACTCTGTGGTTGATTTTTAACTCATTGTATTGAAATGAGTTCCCTGTATTGTACTAATATTGATGAGTATTCAGTGTGGTTGGGAATTTTTGAGTACCCGGTTTCTTCCGTTTTCCCTCCTGTTTCACTCTTGCTTGAAGTCATGTGTGTGACAATGGGGGTTAATATAGTTGGGTAGACAATGTGGATGGCTCCATTTTCTAAGGTCGGCAATTCAATGGTGGTCTTCATGATGATGGACACTACATCCAATGGACCTATTAATCCTGTGGCCACAATGAAGGTGTTTCTTTCTAGATCTTCATCCAAGATGAGGTGCCCTGCGAGGAAAAAATACAAAGTGACAGCTCAACGGAACAAAAAGATTCAATTGGCATGACTACTTGAACACAGTAAGTATTTAACAATGGAGAAATGACATATTAGCGTTTCTTCTGTGGGACCAATAGGTTATTTTAATGCCACAATGATAAAACAACGTATTTCTCGGTGTACATGCTGACCATTGGTACACTGTAGATCCAAGCTTGAGCTTCCACAGCAATTCCACTCTCGTCCTTCGGTGCAGGGGCAGCAGTCCGAGCAGCAGTCCTTTAACTTTCCACGGTTCTGGATCTGGACGCCCATCATACGTCCAGCAATGGCTGCCTCAAAGCCAACCACAATCTCTTTTTCTCCGAGCGGGTACACAAATATACCTATAATAGTAGAGCATATGTGTCAAAGTGGCGGCCCGGGGGCCAAATCTGGCCTGAAGCATCATTTTGTGTGGCCCGGGAAAGTCAATTATGAGTGCCGACTTTCTGTTTTAGGATTAAATTAAAATAAAGAGTATAGATGTATATTAAATTTCCTGATTCCCCCCTTTTAAATCAATAATTGTCATTTTTTAATCATTTTTTCTGTGTTTTTAGTTCAAAAATCATTTTGTAAAATCTAAAAATATATTTTTAAAAAGCTAAAATAAATTCTATAAAAAAATGAATATTCAGGGCTTTTAATCCAGTTCTTTTAATCCATTTATACAAAAAAAATCTAAATATTACATCTAAAATGGTCCGAAATATCGTCAAGTCAAGAGAAATATCCCAAATCTAAATCTGGAATAAACTAAAAGCTAATAAAAAAATCCCATTGACTTCAATGTCAGACTTCAAATTTTTCCAATGTCAATTCCCATTTCTTTTAATCAGCAGAACCTGAAAAAGATCAAACCCTACTTGACATGTTAAGTATTTTTGAAGTGATTACCACCACAGTCTCTTCTAAACCTCTTAACTGCACTTTGTATTAGTTTATGCAAATATGCACCTGTTTACCTCCATCACTCACCTTCAACTGGATCTTTCTCAGCATTGGCGTAAGTGAGATGTGCAGTGATGCCCAAAGAACAACCAATAGCACAAGATTTGATGCAAGATGACTTAAGAAGCAATGGATCCCATGTGGAGCGGTTCCTTAGTCCCACCATCTTTTCAGCTCAGACTAGAAAACAATTCCAAATAGTCTGTGAGCTCAAGTACGCATATTAAGTAGGTAGTACCTATTTTTCCATTTGTTATGCATAAACAATTAGCCCTGAATTAGCCACAATAAAAAAGCAAACCATAGATTTTGGCTAAAACTGTTTTTTCTTTGCACATGGAATGTAAATATACATTAAAAGACATTATACATGTACACATAGCAGTTTTTATGCATTATTCCTTATCCTCATCCTCTTAGCAACCAGTGGTTTTGTGTTTAAAGCTCAGTCAATCATTAACATCGGTCAACACACACTTTTGCTATGGATGGAATTATCCCTCAAACTGAGATGTCAACAATAGCAGGTGAACATACAATTTAAACCCAAAAAAGTAACTTTTATTCCGATTTTATATGATTTAAAGTACATTTCTAAATAATTTAGCTGACTAACAATTCTTCCCTCGCAGACAAATATCCGAATCATCCTCAAAAAATCCATAATAAGTCCAGTAAACTTATTCCAACTGACTTTTATTTAGTCCATGGGTGAGAGTGTGCGCCACCGACACAAATTTGCACAAATGTAAGCACACATCATGAGTGTGTGTGTGTATGTTTGCCATTGTCCCAGTAATGGGCTTTTCACATCTACCTTTCAAACAAGATCAACAGTCTCCATCTGGCTACTGTTCTGTCACTTCCTAACAGGCAAATACAGTTGGTTTTAATCAACTAAGGTCAACTGACACACACACACACTGGGAAAGTGCAATTATTCGGTATCTGTTTGTCTTTTAAAATAAATCCTTTCTGGTCTTTTGTGTACAAACTGACAGTTTTTCTTTATGGTAGATCACAGGAGACACTATCAAGACAACTAAATCAATATTGGGTGAACTTAAAAGTTAATACAACTGAATTGTAAGGCAGTGATTTTTTTTGTCTGGCTTGTGTGTTAAAAATGGTACCAAACCACAATTTTAGAATCATTGTAACATGACTGTCTATTTATACAGGTATGAATAGAGTAAAACTATGCAATATAATAACAGTTTAATAGTAATTAGGGTCCCTGTCAGAAAAATCACAACAATGATGTGGCTTGTAGGCCAAACTAAATTTGCCACTTACGTTGGAAAACTTTAATAAGACGATTAATGATGCCAAACTGCTCCACTCACTTCGATTTGGTCCTTTGGCAAATAGCACATGCACAGAAAATAGCACTAAAACAGAAGAAATTGAAAAATATATATTTGAAAGGACAAAAAAAATATAATCATAAAAGTAAGTCAAAGAAATTGTCAAAACTTACTCACTGTGTATGATCAAATAGTGCAATATTCAGCCACTGCATTCTGACACTCATTAAATTCCATCTTTTCCAGAGATGCAACTGTTGGACTCTCGAATATTCTCACTGTAACTTTACAGGAAGATTAAAATCTGACAATTTCAACACACAACTTGCATGTATAGGTCAAAGTTTGAGAGCAGTCTGGCAAAATGACATATGAATCCGCCGTAACGTATCACCAGCCGACGGCGTGACATTTTTCCTCTTTTTACCTGCTTGTATAAACACCGAAAAGATGATCAGCAGCTTCTGGACGGCGATCCCGAGTCCGTCACTTGGCCGGAGGCGAACGTAGGACAACGGCGAATGAGGCACACTCTGTTTCTCATCCAGACAATTGGCTGTGATGGTAGGGGCACCATAATTCACGGCTAATGGCCCTGCCGAAGAGAGAGAGAGAGAAAGAGAGACATAACGGGTGAGATAGTGTAAGGGGAGGAGTAGGAGTCAGTCAGAAAGACGCTGTAGGCGACAGTAGGTGAGCAAAGAATCTGCATGACAAACACCACAGTAAAAGTGACTTCAAATCCATTTTTTTTTTCATTTTTAGGACACTGATGGAGATGGGTGCTCGGACGTTTGGTCGCCGGTCTTTTGGTCGCTTATGGTCGCTGGTCAAATGGTGTTTACTGTTGAAACCAGCTCTCAAAATTATATTCATGAGAGAGTTTAATATCTAAGAGAGAGAGTTTAATATCTAAGTACTGTTTAATATCTAAGTACTGTTTAATATCTAAGTACTGTTTAATATCTAAGTACTGTTTAATATCTAAGTACTGTTTAATACCTAAGTACTGTTTAATATCTAAGTACTGTTTAATATCCAAGTACTGTATAATATGCAAGTACAGAACCTTTCAATTACTGAACATTCCAACATTTGAACACAAGATGTCAGCCTACCCTTAAGAGCTGCAACCCAAATAGAGACAGATCCATTTCCACCCTACTTTTAGAGCCTTGTGGATGCCCAAAAATGTTACTTTTGATTGTGAATTGTAAAGTTAAGTGGGAGGAACTGAAAATAAAAAACAAATAAATATCTAACGAGACTGATATGACTGTTTCAGATGGAATGTCACTATGTAAACCAGATCTTAATGATGTGAGCCATCATTATTGAGACTATTAGAAGGCCACGTTTTGGTATATTTGTTGGTATTTAAATCCTTATCGTTCAGTTTTGGTAAAAAAAAAAACATATATTCAAATAGTGGTTAGCATACATTTGAAGACAGTTAATGTCAAAGGTTGAGGTCATAATAGATCTAATGAACAAGATGGAAAAACAATGAAGCCTGAACTATTGTCAGCGGGCTTCAAGTGTCTGTCTACACTGACATGTTGGGAACGTCTCCTTCTTCTCCCTTCCGTACCCCACTGACCTACTTTTCAATTGTTTCCCAACTGAAGACAATGGCAGAAAATGGTTTCATAACCGAAGACAATATTGGGGTGTTATTCAACACGATTGTTGTTAAGGTTCTCAGTGTGGTGCAATGTGTTATCTTTTTGCTATTGGTGGAAAAAAACATGTTTGCCGGGTATTGCTGTATCTTTACACGCCCTAAACCAGGAGTAGGGATGGCTCAGGAGCCACATGTGGCTCTTTTGATGAGTACATTTGGCTCTTTGTTAACCTGAGAGCTAAAATATGGAAATTGTTGGTGACAGAATTGAGATATTACATCTATAAATGCTTTAATCTTCATTTTTTTTGCAGTAGACTCTTCTGGAAAATTTTCAAAAGTTTATTTTGGAGGAAAATGAGTCTTTTAGCTTTGTAGTTTCTCTAAAAATCTGCAAATGGGACCTCTTGTATTTCGAGGCACTACTGTACTAAATGTTATGTGATGCAAATATGTGGTAGGAGAATCGGAGGACATCAAAGCCAAAATGGAGGGAGGAAAAGAAAGAATGCCGCTTGTTTGTTGCTTTGCGTTCCCGTTTCGCCCCGCCTGAGTTCGCTCTCAGATCTCGGGGGTCCATTGTGTACGACACGGGTGCATGGAGGGGGCCGGGGTACCTTGCACACAATCAAATAGCCGGCAAACCTCAGAAGATCTTTATTTGGGTCTATATTTATCATTATATATGGAAACTTTAAAGTAAAAATGGCATAAAACGGCATAAAACATAGAAGTCCTCCAAATATACTTGAATTTAGTTAGAAAACCTAACTTTTAAGCATTTTATATTCCTAAAAATCTGCTGTTCGTGCGAACAAACGAGCAGAACACGATCACTTAATGTTCCTGAGCCTTCTCGTCTTTATGTAACAAAAGACAGTTCATCAGAGAAAGACAAAAGTGATGTGAACGGACAATATTTTAATAGAGGCTATAAAAGAGTGAAAGTGATCAATGCATTTGGCGGGCCCAGTGATGCCCAGTTAGGGGTGGGGGGGGGGGGGACCCCTTTGATGTGGGCATCCTCATAGGGACAATACCCCCTTTGAGAAGCCCTCTTTGAGAATGTCAGACATTAGCCGAGCTCACGCCGCGTTCCATCATTCGGTGATGCATTCCTCCCCTCCATTTTCACATCAGCCCATATCCTTATCGTTCTAAATTTCTCCCTCTTCCTCTCCCATTAATTGATTCAAACAACACCCCTTTGCCTGCCGCCGAGCCAATGGGTCCGCCATGGCACCCCCACCTCCCTCCCCCCTTTGCCCATACGCCTCCTTTCACAGAACCAAACCTCATTGTAATGTCCAGCCTTTTTGGCAAGTTGCGCCCGATTTGCTGTCACCATCTTAATGAATTCATCTGTTTGTGTATTGGCCCCTGCATGGGAGCATCTCTCCCTCCCCCTTTTCCTCTCCTCCCCCATTCTGGTGTTTCCCCCAGAGACTCTATATATACCAGAGGGCGCAACCAGGAACCCTGTTATTGTTCCGCAACTTAAATTTATAGACAGATGCCCTGCGGCGCCAGAGACGATCAGGAGGAGGGAGAAAGTCTTTTTGTAGAGACACCTGGACCAGAAGGCCAGAATCGCCTCGGCATTCTCCGAGCGTCATTCGGTTGTCCTCACCTGACGTTCCATGCGTTGACGCCATGCTTGTATTTGTATCGTTGCTTCTACTGTTGCTTACGGGCTTGGACTGCTTGTTGGCAGCTCCGGCTGGGAGAGAAGTCTACAGGATGCCGCAGAGTGCCCTGAAAGGTAAATACGTAGATTGTGAAAGTCAAGAATTGCAATGACATGTCAACTGTAGCTGCCGCAAAATGATGTTTACGTGTGTTTGGTAAAATGAGTCTTGTACAGCAAAGAAAGTTGTCCTATCAGTGAAATAATCAAAAGGTATACAATTTGTATTAACAGTTTGACTGTCCCTTCTGTGGTGAATCAGTTTTCCTAGTTTTGCTTGATTCTATACATCACTGGCATAGACAGGTTATTTAAGCAGTTCTTCAGAAAAATAACAATTCCCTACTGGTTGGGAACCATTTACTTAAATGGATACAATCTTGGAAGGCTACTTTTTTACCCCAAGATCTACTTTTCAAGGACCCAACCTATCACGATTCAACTTGTTCAAGTAGCCAACTTACAAGAAGTCACTCAGGCATCTCATCACCAACAAAGTCCGGCAAAATGAAGCATAGAAGTCTCTTAATCTAAATATCAACATCACAGTAAAGACAAGTCGCTATAACCGGTCATTTATGTTAGCCAAGACTGTCGGCACCACACTTATATACTAATGAGACTTCAAATAAGTCATATATGTTCAAAAAAAATAGTATTGTGATGTCATGGTACAAATGAGACATTGTTCAGGCCCGAAGGATCAAATCTTACCGTCTGACCATCGACTAATAATACCTTGGCGATATACTGGTAGATCACAATCAACATAATGAGCACCCCTGCTGTATTGCATTGTATTTCCTTTCTACTCAAGTGCTGGTAAAAGTA
The DNA here is from genome assembly GCF_051989575.1 of Stigmatopora nigra. Taxonomy (NCBI): domain Eukaryota; kingdom Metazoa; phylum Chordata; class Actinopteri; order Syngnathiformes; family Syngnathidae; genus Stigmatopora; species Stigmatopora nigra. The sequence continues at coordinate 11,964,468 of NC_135516.1, forward strand.
ATTAATATCTAGTAAATACGATAAAATACACAAACACAAGTGTTCAATAGGCTTCAATGTGCTAAACTTGCATAATTTTTAAATAATTGTTTTAAAAGTTAGTGAGCAGGGGGGATTCATGTTTGCTGTTGTTTGGGGGCCCTTAAGACACAATAATAGAAATGTTGATAGAATAGAAATAGTATTTTATAGTTTAAAAAAAGCCAAACAAAGCTCAAAGTAACATGGCAAGATCCATGCTTTGCTGTGGCTGCCTATCCGTGCCCCCCCTGGGTCCGTCCATCCGTGCCTGCCAGCCTCTGCCCGCTCAGCGCCGGCCTTCTAATTAAGTACTTCAATCAGTATCTCTGTTGTCAGTGTCCTTTCTGTGATGTTGTCGGCCGCAGAGGGGGGAGCAGTAGGGTCGGCGGTCCCATTGAAGTGTGTCTGTAGAGAGCCCCGGCGGCGCATTGAGCGTGAACTAGCCTCCCGACACTCTGCCAACAAGCTCAAAGAGCGGCATGAGGAGAAAAAAATGAGCGCTCCCGCCCCCCTCACAAAACTGCTGTAATCTAAAACTGTTAAGATTTTGGCATGAGACAAAATTGCTGAAAACATGGGATAACATGCACCCAAAGTTGAAGGTTTTCATGTAGCTCGGTAGATATTTGTTATGTGGATTACTACTGTATAAAACCATGATGTATAACATTTCCAGCAAGTATTTGCAGCCTAGATTTTGACCCATACACTACAATAATGGCAAAAATGAATCTTGGTCCTTGGCAAAATTGATGTAGGCCAAATCTGTCATTTAGTAGTCCATATCAGTTCCTTCAATTCTAATTGTTGGTCTTTGTGTCCACTATTAGCTTTGTCCGATCGTGGCACTCTGGTTCTGGAGGCAGCCATGACCAGCGCCCTTTCCGCACTGGATCGAGCATCATCCGAGAGGATTCGAGCAGAGGCGGGATGCAGGGGATGCGCTCCCTGTTTGTTTCAGGACTGCGGACAACCTTCTGGATCTTGCAGTAAGATCCACATCCATTCCAGCTCTCTGTAAATGACCCATTAACCCCGACCAACTCTTCGATTTCTGCCCCAGCAGTTTCTCCCAGCAATGCCTTAACAGAGCCCAGCTGCGATGTCATCAGCAAAGCCCAGAAGCTTCGAGATGAAGCACAGCGAAGTTGGGCCTTGAGCCAGGCCTGTGCTTTCTACCAACACCGTTGTCAAGTTGGCAACTTGGACAAAGAGAGTTGCATCCGAATCACGGGTGAGAGTTGCAGTGCTCGCGTCCTTCAGTGCAGCTTGCTTAACACAATGCAGAACCTGGAACCCGCCACTCAGACGTATGTGCAGGGTGAGCCAATACATACTTCTCCAACGGATCAATGTCCATTTAATCCTTATGATCCAACTGGTGGCTAGTTGAATTAGCAACACTTGTTGATGATTCGTCTATCTGTATCTATGCCTGCAGCCGTGTGTGGCCAAAGGTCATCCTCGACGCACAACGTAACCCAACCTCGTTCCAGGATCGTAGGGGGGTCCCCTGCTCCACCGGGCAGCTGGCCTTGGTTGGTCAATCTGCAGCTAGATGGTGGTCTGATGTGTGGAGGAGTCTTGGTGGAGAGTTCTTGGGTGGTCACTGCAGCACACTGTTTTGCTGGGTAAGGGCTAAATATGCACAACTTTACATACAGTGGACACTTTATAAGTGCTATGAGCAGAATATAATGCAAACAAAGTCAGTGATTTTCAAACAAACGAAGCCAAAAGGTTCATATACTCAAGACAAGGTGAATTTTTATCAGGCTGAGCTTTTACATCCTTGTTCACCATTGATTCTTGACCCAAACAGGAGCCGTAGTGAAAGCTACTGGACTGCTGTGGTGGGGGAGTTTGACATTACCAAGACTGACCCTGATGAGCAGATTCTCAAAGTCAACCGGATCATTCCACATCCTAAGGTATTCTCACATAAGCAATGCAAAGCATAAATAGCAGAACATGTTCTCAATCTACATTATGGTGTTTTAAATGTCTTACAGTTCAACCCAAAGACCTTTAACAACGACATAGCCCTAGTGGAGTTAACATCACCAGTGGTGCTATCAGACCGTGTCACCCCTGTGTGTCTACCCTCAGGGGTGGAACTCCCTACTGGCAGTCCTTGTCTGGTGGCAGGCTGGGGATCTCTTTATGAAGGTAAGTAGCCCTTCTGTGACATTTATTTAGGCTAAAGTCATTTCAAAGGTTATCCAGGAAGCAATAATACACAATCTCTACACAGATGGCCCATCTGCTGACATTGTAATGGAGGCTAAAGTACCCTTACTGCCTCAGAATACTTGTAAGAATGCACTGGGAAAAGAACTGGTCACCAATACCATGCTGTGTGCTGGTTATCTATCTGGAGGGATCGACTCCTGTCAGGTAGGTAATGATCTTCACTCTCCCAACGCACTTTACTACCTTGCCCACCATTGTTTGCTTTACGGTCTCTGTGATTGGTCTAGGGTGACTCTGGAGGACCGTTGATCTACCAGGACCGAGTTTCTGGTCGCTTCCAACTACATGGTATAACATCATGGGGAGATGGATGCGGAGAGAAAGGCAAACCCGGAGTTTATACCCGTGTGTCTGCTTTTTCAGACTGGATTCAGGTTGAAATACAAAGTAAGTTTGAGGCCAACCAAAATACTGTTGTGTAGGTCAATTGTCATGACTTCAATAACTATGAACAATTTCCTTTTGTTATTCCTTCACAGAGACATTTGGCAGTCGGGAGCCGACATGTTCAGAGCTTCTAAAAACTACAGAAATGACCGAGGAAGAGCAAAGGTCAGAATTCGGCACTCTGTGTCGCTTCTATACCCTCACATGCCCCCAAGGACAGTCAAATAGTGCTTGCAGCCGAATGGCAGAGGACAAATGTATCACCCGATTCAAAAAATGTCGTACGTATTCTTCAAAATAGATCAGAAAACTGTTGATTTTGGATGATGCCATTTTTCTAATGAATGCCCTCCCACACTATCTTGCACGTAGAGCTTCGTTCATTCCTGCAGACTCTACTCGACCTCCTCCAGAGCGCCGAAGACTACATAAGAGACAAAGTAGACCTGACCTTCTTCACCCAGACTCTTCCCCAACTTGTGGAACACATCTACAGCACTGCTTTTCAACACAACAGAGACAAAAGAGCCTTGGGTGGCAATCACAGTCTTGTGCAGATCAAAGGTACTTATCATCCAATCAATAGCCAATGTTCCTTCATATCTGATAAAATATACACTTCTATTGTTCCCATATGCAGTATAGTGCCCACAAATTTAGAATACCTGATGTTGCAACAACTGTGTTATTCATTGCAGAGCAGCAAGATGGTGCTGTAACACCAGAAGATCAGAGCTCATCTCCAGTTCCTCCAGCTTTTTTTACGGCTTTGGGCCCTTCTGTGCAAGACTGGGAGAATTACTTGGTAACCATAGCTGAAGATATGGAGACACAGCCTAATGACACTTCCAAAGATAGTTTTTCTACACAGGAGGAAAACCTTTTCTCACAGGTACCAAAACAAAAAATACACTATTTCTTAAACTGAAATTTACAATAGGATCCTTAACTAATTTTCCCCCAAAGCTGATTCTGATAGAGGCAATCAGACACACTTTTGTAGCTTTGCCAACCCTTGAATGCTAGGATGTCTTGTATTCTGTTAACACGGTGTAGCATTCCCAATGTGTATGCATGCAAACTCACAGGGCGACAAAACTCTCTGATGTCAGTAGCTGGCAATTCATTGCACGCCAGCAACAATGTTGGCCCTCAACTTTTAGCAAGACAATAAGAACATTATGTAACTAGATTGGATGCATTTGAGGTATTGTACATATCCATTACATTGCTTGAATGAGGAAGCATCAATACAAACTTAGTTGTGTAAACATAACAAGAGTATAACAATATTTACAAATGTATTTTACAATAATCAATAGCTACAAGATAGCAATTGGTCCAAGAGATTATATTTATTTATGTACCTCATTGGAGGTGTTTAGGATTTTTAGTTATGATTCCTTAGAATGAGACACCATCACCATAGACCATTAATGGCTAATCTGGTCAATAATTCATGGTAATACATATTTCTTCCAGGCAGGGGACAACTCTGTACTTCATCTTGAGAAGGAATACCTAAATATTATCTCAGCATTACGCTCCAAACTGGACTCCAAAGCTGCCCCGCCCATACTCCACCTGGACTTATCCGATATCCAGGGACGTTCTTACAATCCACCTCCCCTTCCAACATTTTCCACAGGACTACAAATCAACACTGATCCTTCTTCTTCCCCAAAATCCAAGAAGTCTTGGTCACTTCTTGCAGCCCTAATGACTGAAATTCAGAAATTAAAACCCTCCAATGATTCCCAGACCCATAATGAGAAAAAAAGCGAAACAATGACCACTTCAGATGATGACTTGTTGGGCAAATTGAACAATCTCAGAAAGTTATCAGCTGTGGTATCAACCCCAGTGCCAACAATCGATAATAATCTCGAAAAGACAACATCTCAAGCTGGATCCACTCTACATTTCAGCAATCTTTTAAACCCACAAAGAAAACGAAGAAGCCTTCTTCATAAGAGACAGACACCTAGTCCTGGTGGTAAAGGTAGGTCTGTTTTAAGAGCTCACAATATTATAAAATAAATAGAAAAACTGTCCTAAAATGCTTGGATTATCCATAAAGTTTGTCCAGGTGTCCGTGAGACTTCACAGCAAGTCACTCAAGTGAGAGACTCCTACCACTGGGTGCTAAATATCCCAAACAAGAACCTCCGGATGAGCTTTCAAGAGGTAGGAATTCATTATTCACAACTATAAGATTCAAAAAGCTATCATGAAGTGGATCATGATGATGAACATTAACGTTTGGGTTGTCTTTTGTTGCAGATCTTAGTGGATCTGAACTCTAAGAACGATCGAGGGCTTTACCAAGCAAGGATCAGAGCTACTGTGGGAGGACGACCTCTGACTTTTTACAGTCTTATCGGATTGGAAAATGATTCCTTCTACCGTAGTGTGCCGAGGATCATTTCCTTGGCATTGGAGGCCCTCAAGACTTAACACACAAGAAGAAATATTGCCTGTCTTCAGAACTCACACAAGTGACGTTCAAGAACTCGTTTAAAGGCCCCGGAAAGACTTTAGTCCCTCTTTGTGATGGGACTAAAACGCACATTGGTTATTCCTATTATGGAGAATACCCTCCAATAGGATTCAGCCATCATTTGAGAGCCATATTGTGGCTTTACTTAAAAATAATGAATGTATGACAACAGGCTTCTCTAACTTATGAATCTGTACAAATGTTAAATTATTTTATTCTTATTATTTCCAATTATTTCGCAAAGGTTGACCCTCTTGTGAAAACCATACACTGTCTATGACATTCGTATCTTATTTATTTGTATAAAAAAAACATTTGTATTTTTGTAAAATCAATATATATATATTTGAATGACGTGTATAAAATTCCGATTAACATTACGGTATTCAAGGTTTTTCATTCTAGAGCAAAGATTTGATTGGACATGTCCAAATTAGTTGCCAGTTATGCTACTAATCCAGCGGAATTTTACAGCAGAGGGGCGATGGCGAGGACGGGAATTTGCGACATAGCCTTGACCGCCGTCCACGTGGTTACGGATTGGCTAGTACTGCGACCCCACGTTGAACTCGTCACGCCAACCATTTAAGAGTAAGCCCTTACATCAACAGGCCAGCTGCTCTAAACAGTTCCTAATGTTGTCCCACTATTATTCCAGGATGGGGAATTGTAACAGGACCTGGAATAAGAAGGGAATTTTTCATTGTAAGCTGGCAAACTATAAAATTGCATTTTATTGCAGCCTCGCCCCTCGCAATATGTAAACAAAAGATTTTCCGATAACTCAACAAACCTAGCTAAAGACTTAAAATAACATTATATTGGGGATTCTAATATAGCAGCTGCATAAATATACGTAACAAACACTTTTGTGTATCAGTTTAAGGATTCTTTTGTTACCATGTCTCTATTTTCCGAGTTATTTTCAGTTTTGCTTCCATGCTAAATTTGTCAGTCACATTTTATGAAGATGCCTGACATGCAAAAGACTGTGTGGCCATGTGTGTGGCCATGTTGTGACAGCTGGCTATGCAGTACTGGAATTACATTCTAGTTGTGCTGGGAACCATAGACACAAAGACACAATCATGTACACACACAAAGGCACATAAAGGCAAAATGCCAACAGATCCATTAAGTAGTGTGCAGGTGTGTCTTACCATCAGTTTTGTTAGACAGTGCAGCCAAAAACAGACACTGATGGATTCTCTCTTCTTCATGCCATTTCTTGTGAAGATATTTTTCATTTCTGTATCAGGTAAGAGCAGCTTTGCGGTGACTTTTCTTCTTTCTTTGGTATTTGTGTTCCAATGCAAGGGATTTTTGTACAATGTTTACAACCTAGGAAGGAAATAATGCTCCTGTTATTGGTTTTTCTAGTCACATTATTTCAGAAATTCATGATTATAAGACTGATTCTTTAACTCTACCGCCATTCCAGAAAAGATGTCATGGTGTATCAGTTTAGGGATTCTTTTGTTACTTGTATACTGGTGTATTTTCTGAGTTTTTGCGGTATGCAATTGTATGCAGCATCTGCACTCAACTTAGAAGGAGAGCTTTTCAAGGACTTAATGAAAGGCTACAACAAGAATGTGCGCCCTGTGGAGAATATTGGGGATGTCATTCAGGTTGATATTAAGATGACCCTTACCAACCTCATCTCTCTGGTGAGACCAAAAGTTTTGAAAGGACGTGCAATGGCATATTTACTGTCCAGATGTTACAAGAATAATAATGAACATCTTTTCTCAGAATGAAAAGGAGGAGGCATTGACAACTAGTGTTTGGATCGAAATGGTAATTTTTGTCACTTTGAAAACTGTGAAATTGTCATTTTTTGGGGGGCGGGGCATTGTTCCAAAAAAAGGCTATTTTATGCTACATCCAATTAAGGCATACCGTCAAATTATATTGAAGAATAAGTCACAATACAGTAAAGTAGTAGAAATACAATGAAAAAAAATGGTTTAGTTGCGTATATATCACTGTTCTCCACAGACTTGCATGGGTTTTCTCCGGGTATTCCGGTTAACAAATGCATTGTAGGGTGGTTAAACACTCTAAATTGCCCCTAGCTATGAGTGATAGTGATTGGTAGTTTGTATGACTTTTGAGTAAATAAATGAATGAAAAATTCCAATTATTTCTGCTTAAAGCAATGGTGCGACTACCGGCTGAGGTGGGACCAGCCCCCCCGATCAGCTTTATACAAGAACATCACTTCCCAGCTCCGTGTGCCGTCCAAGAAGATCTGGCTCCCTGGCGTCATTTTGGAAAACAAGTCAGATCCATTCAAGCAAATGCATGTTTTTTGGCGTCCATGTTAAAAGATCCCTAATATACACACAGTGTGGATGGACAATTTGAAGTGGCGCTGTACTGCAACGCACTGGTGTCACCAAACGGCTGTGTGTACTGGTTGCCTCCCGCTATCTATCGCAGCGCCTGTGCCATCACCGTCAACTATTTCCCATTTGACTGGCAGAATTGCACCATGGTGTTCCGGTAGGTGAAAATCTGATTGGTCACTAGCATCTTACTGGACCTAAAACAGCATTTTGTTTTAATTTTAACAAGAACATTTGAAGGGGGACTATGTTTCAAGTGAATATATTGTATTACCGTATTTTCAGGACTATAAGGCGCACCACATTATAAGGCACACCCTCATTAAACGACACATTTTAATGTTTTTTTCCCATATATAAGGCGCATCATATTGTAAGGCGCCCTGTCTATTTTGGAGAAAATTTAAGACTTTTAAGTAAGCCTTATAGTCGTGAAAATACAGTATATTGATATAAAGTGGTGCCTTGAGATATGCATTTAATTGAATTTCAATTTGAAACAGTTTAATGAGACTTTTGAGTCTTCCCTGAGAATGAAACTAAACTCCAAAAGAAAGACATTTCTAGAGGTTTCGTCCAATACGTAAAAGGTTCCTGAAGAAATCTATTCTAGACTTCTGACCCTAGTCTTTCTAGAATTCTGGCTAGGGTCTGCATGTTCCCACGTCAGCTTGTCTTTGTGCTGAAATAGACGTAGCAGTGTCCAAAAAGCCTAGACAAAAGTACCATTCAAGGTCGCTTTTCACATTGCTGTCTTGTGAAAGGAAATAAATGTTTGTTTTTCATTGTGCTGGCAGACCATATTTCTTGTCTTTGTGTGCAGCTCCCAGAACTACAGCGCCAATGAGATTGAACTTGTCCTGAAAAAGGAGGACAACCAAATTCTGGAATGGATTGATATTGACCCAGAGGCCTTCACAGGTACGACTTGTAACAACACCACAAAAGTCAGTCATCCTTTTGAGCCTATAATCAAGTATGGCTTCCCATTTTTAGTTGCTATTGCCATGGTAACAAGCTCGCCCAAGCAAAACCCGTTCAGTGAAATGTCTAAAATTGAACACAATCTAATCTGGGACAGATTTAGCACTTGATTTAGTCTTTTGATGAACTCTGTTATAGAAACTTTGATGTTTTCTGTCCATTGGCTTCACTTTACTAATTTTCTTTTCCATTACTTAGAAAATGGAGAATGGGTCATCAAACACAGGCCAGCAAAGAAAGTGATAAACAACAAATATAGCAAAGATGACCTGGAATACCAGGAATTGGTGTTTTTTCTCATCATCCAGAGAAAACCACTCTTCTACATCATTAATATCATCGCTCCTTGCGTTCTGTTTTCCTCTCTCTGCCTGTTGGTTTACTATCTACCCGCAAAAGGTATAAAAATGTCAGTCAAAAGTCGTTTAAACACTAAAAGTTGTCCCTTTTTTTCCCCAAGCTGGAGGCCAGAAGTGCACTATGTCAATTGCTACTCTTCTAGGCCAGACTGTGTTTCTCTTTCTCATTGCTAAAAAAGTTCCGGAAACGTCCAAGGCAGTTCCTCTCATTGAGAAGTAAGTCCAAAAATATACTTCAGATAAGAGATTGAACTTGTACTTTCATAAAATGTTTTTTTTACTGCCACAGATATCTGATGTTTGTCATGTCTGTGACAACCATGGTGGTGATGAACTGCGTGATCAGTCTGAATGTTTCCCTGAGGACGCCCAACACTCACGTGATGTCGGACAAAGTCAGGAAGGTGGGGGTGACGTAACGGAGTGGTGCTTGGACGTTTGGTCGCTGGTCTTTTGGTCCCTTTTGGTCGCCGGTCTAATGTAATTAGATATTAAACAGTACTTAGATATTAAACCATACTTAGATGTTAAACAGTACTTGGATGTTAAACAGTACTTGGATGTTAAACAGTACTTGGATGTTAAACAGTACTTGGATGTTAAACAGTACTTGGATGTTAAACAGTACTTGGATGTTAAACAGTACTTGGATGTTAACCAGTACTTAGATATTAACCAGTACTTAGATATTAACCAGTACTTAGATATTAACCAGTACTTAGATATTAACCAGTACTTAGATATTAACCAGTACTTGGATGTTAAACAGTACTTAGATATTAACCAGTACTTAGATATTAACCAGTACTTAGACATTAACCAGTAATTAGAGATTAACCAGTACTTAGATATTAACCAGTACTTAGAGATTAACCAGTACTTAGATATGAACCAGTACTTAGACATTAAACTCTCTCTCTTAGATATTAAACTCTGTCTTATGAATATAATTTTGAGAGCTGGCTTCAACAGTAAACTCTCTGTCACCATTTGACCGGCGACCAAACGTCCGGTCACGTAATGGAGTCCAAAAATAAGGAATGGACTTAGTGGTGTCTCTCGCTCCAATTTAGATCCTTCTAAACATTTTGCCTCGGCTGCTGAGGATGCAAATGCAACCCTGGATGCCAGATCCCGACACGGATGGCAAAAACAGCAACGGTGACATTCGAATAGACGATGGAAACAAAGTCCATACGGTCCCATGTCGGCGTCGCAGCTCAGTGACGCTAATTAGCAAAGCAGAGGAATATACGATGAAAACACCTCGGACTGAACTCATGTTTGCACGATTCAAAGAGAAAAAAGGGCTAATGAATTCAGTATTTGAGACGTTAAGTAAGTATGCCGACCAGCCGGAATCCCCAAAAGTCTCCCTATTTCAGGTTTGTTTTGCTCTTAGACAATGGCCTAGAAGGGGCAACGGCTGAAAAACTTAGCATTAGCTTGGCAAAAGCTGCACCGGAACTCAGGCAATGTGTGGCATCCTGTAAACACATTGCCGAGACAACCATGCAGCAGAAAATCTTTAAACACGTAAGAGAGCTTTGAGGGATTGAGATATAGACTTGAAAATGTGAGTCTAGTGATGATATTGTTGTTTTTCTCAGGAAAATGAAGAGTGGATCCGAGTCGCCCGGGTCATCGACCGAGTCTGCTTCATTGTCATGGCTTTGCTTTTTTTCGCCGGAACCATTACCATCTTCCTGTTGGGCCACTTCAACCAGCCTCCTTCTACTCCCTTCCTGGGGGATCCTAAAAAGTATCTTCCCATGACTGACAATCTTACAGAACAGGACCTTCTTGGTTAAAACTGATCACAACATACCGTATTTTCACGACTATAATGTGCACCTCATTTAAAGGCGCACCTTGATTTCACGTACTGTACATGAGAGTTGACAAAGTTACAATGTATATATAAATAAATCTTTTCCAAGACAATTCTTATTGTGACCACTTATTTGGAGTCTTCAACCTGCCACCTCGGCACCCCCAAAGTCCAAGAGGTTTGAGAGATACTGCCCACAGCTAGCAAAACAAAGACTTCTTGCCCCCTCTACTTCTGTAAGCAGAACTTCAATTACATAGCCGAGCGGTGCCTTTCGGGCCCAACAAAAGGCAGATCCGGCTCGTTGCCATGGCAACAGAGGCGGGAGAGAAGATCTTTGGACGCACAGTCACTAAGCCAAACATTACGACATGGATATTCACACCCAGAGAAGAAGAAGGAGAGAAGGTTGGAGTTAAACAATCAACATGGACGAAAACTTGGTTCTTCTCGCACTTGACTAAGGTTAGATGTCTATAAAAAGATGGAGGTTGACAACTAAAAGGTACGAAAGGAACTTCTAAAAACGTTTTTGACTGCACTAATTCAGGTTTAATGCTGGTTTAGAGGCTTAATGTCTGCATTCAGGATTTACAATGCCATAAATTTCATCAACAATGGGCTTGTAGAATGTCAACAAACTAATCTTGGGGTCTTGAAGTGAACTTGATGTCTTGTGATTGTTTTTTTATCACTGTATCCGACCTTAAATTATATGACAAGATTCATCACTAGAGAGAAAAATATGTTTCCGACTGATAATTCAATTCATGGGAAAGTAAATTGTATACATTTCCAATGAATAAATGACAATACTAATATTATACTAGACATTTTTCCTCATGTCGTTAGATCCTACCACCATGTCCGCCGTGACCAGTCAGCCTCTTCCGTACGGCCGATTGGAGCGAGAGAATCACATCAGCACCATTTTCCGAGCATTCCAGAACAAATGCAATCCCGCGTGTGAGTGCCATCCTCACGCTTTGGGATGCAAACCTCTCCAAATGTCCGGCAATCTAGTCTCGGGTCCCTTGAGGAGCGAGGAGGGCGCAGGAGGCTCGTCAAACTCTTTGAATGTGCTGGATGAAGTTACACAGTTTCATATTATTGCAAGACCACAACTTGAGGGTGAGTGATGACGTCATCATGTTTATCATGTCTCAAGAGAATGTTTTTTTTATTGAAAGGTCCACAGTGCGTCCCTCAAAGGATCTACAGTATTGCCACGGGAGCCAGCAAATCACAATTATTTGTGGTGTTGGAAGGTACTACAACACATTTGAACTATAAACTTACATAGAAAAGTCCTCGTATTTTAAAGACAAGCACTGATGTAGCATAGAAAATCCAATAAATACCAGACGCTCCCATAAATTTGGCTGTGTATTTGCATCAAAGTGCCACAAGACGGCGACAAAGTAACATCATAAAGCACAAAATCCATGTATCGATCTTGTATACAATCATACACAGTAATCGGTAATATCATTATTCAACATACACGTTGGATAATATTTGCATATTTGAGCAAACATATTAAGTATAAGTACTGTCCTATATATACAAAGTATACTCTCACCAACCTATTGACATTATTCACAGTAATCATATGTTCTTTTCCTTTATCATTCAAGTCTTGTATTTGTTATACACCCCACGCTTATCTTGAAACATATAGTCTACTCATTACTACACTCTAGTGGTCTAAATGGGTAAACGAAACACACCTACTTCTATTCAAAACAAACGCCCACTTTGGAAGGGAAACTAAGTGAAGTCACCTGGGATACCATTTCTATTTTCCGTGTCTTTAACAAATCAAACATCCAGGACAAAAATACACTTAAAATACTTTATAAGTACGAGATCGAAAAGAAACAAACGCCAATAATACAAATGCGAACTTTAAAAGAAGGGTCTTCGTCAATTAAACCAAAAGTGACTACACGTGTATTTAACGCCGTCGTTGCGTGCATGATGACAACACTAACTTGAAAAAAAACGACTATGTACTAACTTTCAATATTGTGTAAGTTTTCTTTTTACCTTAAAAGGATTCCTTTCATCCTTTTTTTTCTTGATTTTCCAGAGAGTTCATGTGAATGTCTTCAATGTTGCGGTCCAGCTCGCTCGTGTTCATTGCAAGGATTCGACCACCAGGGCCACCAGGTGTTCTACTTGAACAGACCACTCAAGATGGACGCCTGTTGCCTTGGTTGCTGCCTGATGGAAATTAGTGCCTACACTGGACACAAGCAACTTATCGGGACCGTATACCAAAGGTAGATCATAGAGAAACTATTACTCTGGATCAATTGCTTTCCATACATCTGGTGCTGCTTTCAAAGTGGGCGTGGCCGACAACATCCAATCAATTTAAACTGGGAGGGGCTGACTGTCACCGTTGAATTGTATATGACGTTTAATCTTGAGTTAAGAGCAAGTCATCTTTTGTCATTAACAGGTGGAGCATGTTCACGCCTCTTTTTGAAATTAAAGACTCGCAGGGGGTCACCGTTGTTCGAATCCAAGGGCCATGTTGTCCAACTCGATGCTTGTCAAATCAACAATTTCAGGTATCACTCCCTAATTTGAATGTAAACACATACCAAACCCAAACCAAATAATACAATATCAATTATTTCTTATGACTAGATTGTATCCAATATGGGTGAGAACATTGGAAACATATGGAAGAAATGGCCTGGCTTCCACCGAGAGCATAACATGGATCATGAATATTTTGGGATGGAGGGTAAGCTTATAAGAGTACTACATAGGTGAGTTCATACAAGTTTGGAGGGAATTACACTTGCATTCATGGATTGGTGTGTTTCAATGTTTCAGTGCCACTTGACATGGATTCTCAAACTAAACTTTTGTTACTTGCAGCCACATTCTTACTGGTAAGCATGTTTCCAAAAGTTGAAAAGAAATTGAGTTTAAATTAACACCAGCTAACTCTCTCTTGACAGAATTATATGTTCTTTGAGATGAGCTGAAGGACAATCATTTATGGGTAAAAATGACATTTAACTGCATATTGTCATATGCATTGTTTGTTGATTTGCCAATTTTTGACAATAAATAGCCATCATTTTGGACTAGTATTTTCACTTTCCTTTAAAAGCTCATCATTTTAACATGGAAGACTCAAACACTTAACGGCAGCTGCATATTTTTTTCCATTTATTGCTTTTATCCACTATGGATACATCCGACTGTACTTTCCTCACATTTTGACCAACAGTACCCATTATCGGTTATAATTTTCATAAAGAGGAATAAAGGAACAAGAGTCTATGATAGGATAAAAGCAGAAAACTTCCTTTTTAGAGCCCACCAACAACAATATAGTCCATTTCCTTGTACTAGTTCAAAACATCTTATCAGTCCATACATAAGATGCTAAGTCTTTGTATTTTTGCCCCCACACGATATTCTCCTCCTTCTCCTTCCTCTAAAATTCCACTTCCAGCCCAAAGAAGAACCAATGCTGAATTCATATGAAAAAAATTCATCTACAAGGATATAACAGTAGAAAGTCATGATAGAAATGGAGAATTGTCATTAAAATGCAGCCAAGTATTAAAATAACATTAAGCATACATTCTATTTAAGTCCCAAGAGCAGTGAAATAATTTCATGTCAACACACCATGATAATTCAGCCCAAAAAAACATGTTCTTTGACCATCAAAAGTTGAGTTCAATCGTGTCATATCATACTATAAAAGTAAAATTAAAAAATGAAGAATAAATCGGAGGCATAGGGTCTTTTCTGGGTACTTAAAACAAGTAATACAAGTTTTTCTTCTGCTCCAAAGGCATTCCGGTTACTCCCGAACGGACACAAAGGAGGAATTTTCTTCCCGTCTTTTGTTCCTTGGCTCTCGGTCAATCCACACGATGGAGGGTTGTCCTTCTTCCCCAAAAGCGGACACATTCTCCACCCTCTCTGGTCACCACAGCAACTTTACATTACAATACACCTGCGACACAAGGAGGCCCACCAGCGGATGACAAAAAAATTTGGATGAACGAGTGGCAGCGGACTGGAGGGAAAAAAAACGGTTGGCGAACCTTGTCGATGTCTGTGGCGGCAGGAGGGCTAACGTCCGCCGCTAACATTCACCAGACCATGGAAGTCTTCCCATGCTCTGCCAACCAGCCACAGATCATTCCAGATTCACAAATGTTTAAGTCCAACTTAAATTGTCTACATTGGAGAAAGATGAATCTTTTTTTTGTTGTTGCTAAATTTGATGTATACCATGACTTTTAGGTCTTGAAAAAACATCTTAAAAAGGAGCATTGTGTAAGATTGGTAACCAAAAATGATACTGCATTCATTACATGTACTAATTGTATTAGTACACACAAAAACACATACTACTTGTAGTATAAATTGATAACTGTACTACAAGTAACTGTAGTTAAATAAATGTATTTAAACAGTATTTTAAGTGATGAAAATAGACTTTTAAAATCTAAAATTCTGTCTTAACTATTCAGAACTATTTCCCAAAATACATATTTTTAAGGTTATTGAAATATTGGTGCCATTAAATGAATATTTAAAGCACAAATCTTACATACTTGCTCCTTTAAAAATGGCTGACAAGGCTTGGCTTTCCTGAAAATGGCTGGCAGTGAAAGAAAAACAAAACAAAACAAAAAACAACTGTAAATAAAATAAAATAGATGTAGGAAGTATATTCTTTAGTATATTGTTTAGTTTGGAGTAAACTAATGTTTGTTTTCCAAATTGCAGTGACAACATTTGTGAACATTTTTGTTCAATATGATCCAATAAATGTGTTATAAACATGTTCCTTCTCTCTTTTAAAATTAGCAACCAACAAAAGCAACTTGACTGGGATATCTAATTTGTGTTTTCACAGCAGCAATCACAAAAAAAAGGGTAAAAAAAATATCTTTTTTTAAAATCCATTTAATGTACATGCGTGTTGTAGAATTAAAATACAAAAGGTGGAAGACATGCATACCTAATGCTGTCTGTGTGTGTTTTGTAGTCCATGAGAGTGTTGGGAGGCAGGTTGAGAACTCGCCGCAGTGTATCTCGAATGCGGCCCGTGGTGGCTTTGTCGCTCGCTGTTTTGTTCCAGATGGAGATGATGTCCTCCTAGATGGAGGCAAGACCAGACCAGATGTCAGTTTAGTGCGGACATGGGCAAACTACGGCCCGCGAGCCACATCCGGTCCGCTAGACCTTTTAATCCGGCCCACCAAAGTTGTCCAAATGTTTTTTCCCCCCAAGATGGCGCCGTCACGTGGAAGCCAGTGGCAGTAGTTCTGTCCACTCTTATTTGTTTTTCTTGTTTTCCAGCCCTTCTATCCTTTTTTTAAATGACATTTTAATATTTCTTAATGCATTCCTTTTGACTTGACTTTGTACTTTATACTTTGTACTTTAATGATGAGTATATTAATACATTAGACTTTTTTTCTGTTTGTGTCATATGTACTGTTAACGGATGCACTTTTTTATATGTATCATATCTTGTGCTGACCCGGCCCATCTGTCAAATTTTTAAAGTCAATGTGGCCACCGGGCCGAAAAGTTTGCCCACCCCTGGTTTAGTGCGTGTATGTGTCTCACAAGTGTACCTGGAAGCGAACCGAAACCACAGCGCCAGATATCTCTTCGCCAACCATGAACTGCTCGCCCAGCATGGCCAGGATCAGATTCTCCCAGCAGCGCGATGCCAGTCCTTTCCTCAGACGGATGATCCACTTTCCGCCCATCTTGTTGGCGTCATCCTTGGCACAGAAAAGGTGGTCAGGTCAGAATGGCTCTAATCCTACTGAAATCAAACCGAAACCCTTCCTTACCTCCCACATAGGTTTGATGCCTTCTTTGAAAAGATGGAAGTCACTGTGGCCCGTGAGGTCGCCGGGTCGGATCATGTGACTGTAGAACCGCCAGAACTGCTCCACCTTGACGAGAAATGTTGTATACCATGAGGAAGGACATCAAAAAAACATGCATGGTGGGCTGGTTACAAAATTGTCCATGATTGTCAATGGTATTTTTTCATGCTATCCTCCAACCTACTGCCCACTGTTAACAGGGAATAGGCTCCAGCACACTTGCAATCCTTGTGAGGATAACCAGGATAGAAAAAAATGAATTAGTCAAACATACCGAGGCAAAGCTGCCGATTTGTTTGATGTTCTGCTCATAGCTCTGAGTACTGGCTGGTCGCCCTGGATTCCGTCTGGAGTACCAAAACGTGTAGTTGTACTGAAGAGGGTGCTCACCTACCCCTGGAATGGCAATCTAGGAAAGAAAATAAGAGTAAATATTTGTCATAAACAGTTCGTAGACAAACTCAAATCCTCAGTTAAACTCTGGGGTGCTAATGTGGGTGAAATCGACTGTTACACACAGGTTTACCTTTTTCCTCATTGTGTTTTGGTCCTTGTCATCATCTTCAGTTTTTACCTTCTCGCCATCTTTCGGTGAGCCTTGGTCCTGGTCGTGGTCACCGCTGTCATCATCTTTCAGACTGGAGTTGACGGAAAGAAACATGTCACTTGTTTCGTTCTTTAGCTTGATTTGACACCAGGATGTAGATCCCCGCTGTTTGTACTGATATTTACAGGGCGATGTGTTATGGTGATAGGCATGATATTCACCATTGCGAATATATAACGACATGGTGCAGAATAATCATTTTTCATTTCATTCACATATAATCTGACAGTATAATATGAAAACCCTTTGTTAAAACCGCCTTTTATAGTTACAAAACGTCACTTGGTAAACTACTCCATTTTTACGTGGCCACGAAGGGCAACTAGTAGTTTAAACTGAGCCTCCCCGCGCTATTCCCGGTCACTCAACAACTACTACACCGTGGATTTGCGGCCCACACGGTTTGCAACTCTAAAGCTAACAACAGAGAAAGTTCCTCACAAAAATAGGACACATACTTAGAATTAACGGCACGAAATATCTCGAACGCCAGTGTGAAAATATACACCGACTCTTGAGAGTTAATATCTTTGTTTGCTTTTTCGACAGGAACAACTCTCATTTAAACGCAACGCTCATCAAACTGACTTCCAAGCAAGTCGTGGGCAAATCTCCATGGCTGTGCACATTACATCAAAATGTACATGTACTCACGCGTCAAATTTGTTGTTCATTATTTTTCCTCGTGGGAATCTCTCGTTGGGCGAGATAAGCCTCCACTAGTAAATTCCAAAGAAGGTAACGCGCACTGCGCGTGGACGTGTTTGGCGTGTAGCCGCTGGATTCGCTAATGTTGATGCTTCATGCTCGGATTTATAAAATGGCCCCAAATTTAACATTAAACAGTTGTTCCTCTTGTACTACTGTAGTGTTTAAAATTCACTAACTAAATATATAATATAGTATCCAACTGACAGACACATTTGAGGCAGTTTTAGTAAAGATAAAATTCATTTATAGAGTATCATACATAAAAGACCTTTTAGCTAACAAAAGCTCAACGTGAGTGCGATTACGAGACAAAATAACAATTTGTAACGTTCATTTTTTTGCTGTCAGTCCTCCTAGTTTAAATAAATTGGACGTCTATTGCTTTCAGTGGTTGGTAATGAGTTAAATATCATGAAAAGTGAATCACAACCAGGATATGCAATTTTGCTTTTATTATTTCACTTTCATATTTTCATTTTTTAATAAACAAATGTTATCACAGTCTGCAGAACACTGCAAAATTCTCATTCTTTCCCCATTTTTTTCTCTTTTAGTCTTCATGCTAAGGAGAACCAATAAAACTCAATCAAAAACATTCAATTCTGAACCTGTTTTAATGGGCAAATTGTCCAATGAATGCAAAAGTCAAATGCATTCAAACTTGTCATCAACTTTATTTTTCCCATGGCTTTTCAAAGATGAAAAAACACCAAAAAAAGCGCAACAACACAACTCTTCTTCTTCTATTATCCTTGGGCTCGGCTCTGGCTGGTGAGCCAATCATCAAAAAAGCCTTTCAATGACAGATATGGTGGATGAGCAGGAGGCAAACCCACTGCCAAAGGCATACAGCCTCAACACAATACCAGTTGGCGCTCTCTTCATACAGGCCGACTTCCTCTGATGTGCCCGCATCCCTTGTTTCATCCCTCGCATCCTGCTGCTCATCATCTGCTCGGGCCGCCACTTCCGAGGCGGTCTTCGGGTCATGGCGATGGTCCGAGGGGAAATGGAGAGTGGGGGAGCTATATGGACTGCTTTGGTAACCTCATACGGACATCTTAAGGCAAGGGGTCGCTTTAATGTCAACTTGATTTCACGTGGGCCGGATCGTTTTAAATATAATATTTAGATTTTTTTTAATAAATGGATTAAAAGCCCCGAATATTCAGTTTTTTATATAGATGTAAAACAATGTTTATTTTAGCTTTTTAAAAATATATTTTTAGATTTTACAAAAGGATTTTTGAACTAAAAACTGAAAAATGGATTAAAAAATGACAATTATTGATTTAAAAGTGGGAAAATCAGGAAATGTAATATACATCTATACTCTTTATTTTAATTTGATCCTAAAATAGAAAATCGGCACTCATGATTGACTTTCCCGGGCCACACAAAGTGATGCGGCGGGCCAGATTTGGCCCCCGGGGCGCCACTTTGACACATGTATTTTAAGGGCTTGATGATGTCGACTCATTGTGTCATTTATTTTTGTTTACTAGCTTTCAAGAAATGGAAGACGATATTTAGGAGATAGCTTGATATTTAGCAAAGCAATAGTGGACTCTAAAGGAGTTGCAAAGGGGAACATTTTGGTTGCTTGATTGGTAGATAACTCTGGCTCGGTATGGCACGGTTATGTCGCGGTGCCGTTTGGTTGGCTCGGCATTCGCGGACCAACCCCTCACCCTTGCCCGCAGTGCTTCTGTGAGGACTTTCATGAGAGGAGCCTTTGTACAAGTCCGGCGGGCGCATCAGTGACTGAATGAGCAACAGCGGTGGCGGCGGCATTCTTCAATGGTGGCTGTTTGTTTACATCTCCCAGTCCCGTCATAGTTCATTAGCAGCCCAGCCCACCGACAACCTCTGATGTCTGAGGGCCACTGCATTTTGGGATGAAGGGGACCCCCGCCTCACCTCTGCTAATGTAAAAGAATTCTCAGCAAGTGCTCATATTTTGCTGTACACGTGTGCACGCACATAAGTTGATTGGAATGGGGGGAGTCTTTTCATTTTGGGTCCCATGTCAGAGAAGTGGAAGAGCTGGCTAAGTCCGCATTGGAGAAATGTGAGACACCTGCCGCACAAAAACAAAAAGAACATGTATTAGACAATGTTGCCATCTTCTGACTAATGAAAAAAAATGGCCCCCAAAAAGTAAACTCATACCCTCGCCTATTCTAAAGATTGTTTTTCTCATGTTCAAAATGCATTGTTTTAATATCACTTACCTCCTGAATGGCTTTTCCTAGCGTCTCTTGGCTATTCACAACTATCCTAAAAAAAGAGCAGTAAACACAATGTTAAAAATTAAGGTATCCAACAGTGGTGCATTAATAAAAAAATTTTTTATCTCCATTATTTTGGTTTGAAAAAGCATGCATTGTTAATATTCCAATCAACTTAGTTTTATTTCAAAATACAACGGACATGGTCTAATTTAAAAATGAAAAACCTTTTGTTCAACAATAAATGCTAACTTTTATATGGTCAAAAAATGAAATGAGAAAAAAAAATCTAAAGTTAAAATGCAGAAAAAAACATTCATATATTTGGTGAGCGACCAATCACTAATGGCCCCAACTGAATAAAATCGACCAATCACCAATGGCCCAAAATGAATAAAATCGACCAATGGCCCCAACTGAATAAAATCAACCAACCGACCAACCGATGGACATTTACTATCAAGACTAACCTGTTTATTTTCCGAGCAAGGCTGATGGTGAAATCCGCGGCACAGTCAGGCTGATATGTAGATGGTACGATGAGGTAAGCTCCAATAGGAAGAGAGCAGGATAGACTGACATCCTGAGTATAGCAATGTGGAACGCAACTGGCAACGGGGTCCTCGCTGGGGATGGAATAACTTTTCCCCCCGACTGGTATCTGGATAAAGCACAAGTGACAATTGTTGATTTCATTCCAATGAAAATGTGGATAAGGAAGTTGTCACCTTATAAATATGAAAGCCAATGGGGAGCAGATTGCTGTCGGTACAATTCTGATGCAGGGTAACTTTGATGTTGAGGCCTGGCGTAACGGGCTGGTCGCAAACGGAAAACGAAAAGCGTGGGTTCTGTCCATGCGATGGGAAGTTCCTGCTTCCTCCGGCAGAGCTTCCTTGCACCCACGAGCCTCGGAAATGACTGGTGTCCCACTCCCCGTCGGAAATCAAAGGCAGGAGGGGTGCTGGGCTCTTTATGGCACTACGAATGACAAGTTTGGTGGTGTTACCGTTACTGTATGCATGCATGCAGCTTACATATAGCATAGAGCAACAGTGTCAGTTTGTGGGCCGCATTAACGTCAACTCGATTTTCATGTGGGCTGGATCATTATAGATATAATATTTAGATTTTTTTAAATAAATGGATTAAAAGAAATGGATTAAAAATTCTGAATATTTAGTTTTTTATAGATCTAAAACAATGTTTATTTTAGCTTTTTTTAATATATTTTTAGATTTTGCAAAATGATTTTTAAAACTAAAAACAGAAAAAAATGATTAAAAAATTACAATTATTCATTTAAAAGGGGAAAATAAGGAAATTTAATATACATCTATACTCTTCATTTGAATTTGATCCTAAAACAGAAATTCAGCACTCATAATTTACTTTCCCGGGCCACACAAAATGATGCAGCGGGCCAGATTTGGCCCCCAACCCGCCACTTTGACACCTGTGCCATAGAGTTTACCTGAGGGACGAAGAAGAGGAGGAGAAGACCCGGATTAGGAAGCGGCCTTCTGCGCCTGGTTTGTAGATGCTGGGGAGCATGAGGTAGTATCCCGCTTCCAGCTGCCCATGGAGCACCACCTCCCTCTGGTGTGCGTGGCAGTGAGTAGAACAACATGGCGGTTTGTTCAAAGTACGGCTCAAGTGAAAACGTTTTTTCTCCACCTGGCGACAGAAAAAAAAAGAATTCACAACTCTCCACGAAGAGAGAAGTCTAGAATAACATACCTTCCACATGTGTAACGCAATAGCCTGATAGTGCTGCTCCCTGGTGTCCTCCTTGAAGGGTGCACCCGTGCATGGTCCCCACTTGTTGTGCTGCAGAAGTGATACGAGAACCTCGCCTTTCTCGGACATCTTGAGCCAGAACTTTGGGTTGCTGCTGTAGCAACTGCTGTTTCGGCTTCCACCGGAGGAGAGACCTTTTACCCAGCGTCCGGCGATATGACGGCAGTGAGGTAGCAGGTTTCCTATTTGAGATGTCATCGAAGACAGACGGAAAAATAGCATTGATCTAAGTACTGTTTAATATCTAAGTACTGTTTAATATCTAAGTACGGTTTAATATCTAAGTACTGTTTAATATCTAAGTACTGTTTAATATCTAAGTACTGTTTAATATCTAAGTACTGTTTAATATCTAAGTACTGTTTAATATCTAAGTACTGTTTAATATGTAAGTACTGTTTAATATCGAAGTACTGTTTAATATCTAAGTACTGTTTAATATCGAAGTACTGTTTAATATCGAAGTACTGTTTAATATCCAAGTACATTTGACTGGCGACCAAAAGACTGGCGACCAAAAGACTGGTGACCAAACGTCCGGTCCCGACGGATATACAGCATAGCGGTGGAAAAAGAGCATTACCAGTGTAGATACTTTGTAGATGCCCCTCCTCACTGATTGGGTAGCCTAGTGTGACATCATCAAAGTGGGACAGGAATTCGGTCTCATCCAACCAGAAGTCACCTTGTACCGCCCTGGCTTGGAGATCCAAAGCATCGGCTGAATCAAGTGATCTCCATCCTGGACCACTGCACAAAAAGATAAGTTCAATCAAGCAGTTTTCGGGTGGTGATGTGGTAAATATTTTAATTAAAAATCGTACTCTTCTGTCCAGGTTCCAGCCCAGCAGCACCGCCCCCATGGGTTTCTGATCCTGAATAGTCGGACTTTACTTCCTGCTACTTCCTTCACTTCCAGCCATTCCATCACAGCCATGGCATGGTGCTGATCAGGTTCAGTAGATCCTAAAAGTAAAAAAAAACGTTATGAAAATTTGTTAAAAAGGTGTCCAAAACAAAACCTACCACCAAGGATGTTTTGAGTGGAGCAACTAAGAGCACACGTGCTTCTTAATGGATATATCATGTCCAAGTCTAGCTTTTTCATCCTCCTCTGATTATGCTTGTCCTCTGAACCGTGGTCAGACAAGCTCCAGCACTCTGCAAGACCCCCAGTCAGGTCCACCAAGGCCTCGGACACCTGCCCGGCCCACAGCTGCTCGTATGAACCGTGAAGTCTGAAATGTGAGGAGGTTGAGGGCAAAAAATGTGTTTACAATGCCATATATGGGGGATGAGTAAATGACTCAGTCTCCTAGCATTGTGGAAATAAGTAAAAAAAAAACCTTTCTTCACTACTTACTTGGCGTATGCCTTCTCTAGAAGGGCCACCCAAAAGGCAGAGGGTGCGTGGCAGTGTGAGAAGCAGAGAGCCGAATCAATACAAGGCAACCTGTCATCAATGATCACCTCTACCCAGTGACCCTTCACCCAAAAGTGAAAGTGAAAGCAGCCTGTGTACTTGCTGTCACTCCATAGTGGTTGGTCAGGAGGGAAAACCTACAAAAAATATATATATAAATCATTGTATTAAAAATAATCGTCTAACATAGACCTATTATTATTCCTACTACAACAGACATGGGCAAACTACGGCCCGCGGGCCACATACGGCCTGCCGACGTTGTGCAAATAATGTTTTGTTTTTTTCCCCCAAGATGGCGCCGTCACGCGGAAGCCAGTGGCAGTAGCTCTGTCCACTCTTCTTTGTTTTTCATGTTTGATGTGTATGTTAATACTTTAGTCCTTTTTTCTGTTTATGTTTCATATGTACTGTTAACGGATGCACTTTTTTATATGTATCAGATCTTGTGCTGACCCGGCCCATCTGTCACATTTTTAAAGTAAAAAAAGCCCAAAAGTTTGCCCACCCCTGGTCTAAATCAGAGATGATTTCCTACCTTGTCCATGAGGTGCTTGTTTTTGAGGAGCACATTGCAGGCACAGAGAAACCAACAGTCTCCCAGCAATCCTTGTTTGGCATGACTCAAGGAGATGTTGTCAGGGATGAATATTGGTGTCTGGCAGATCTCCTACATACAGTAGAAGTAAAAACACACACTAAGACAAAGAACACTAAAAGTAACTAAAATCATCTCTATGTAGTAGAGTACTTTTTGAAGGGCTAATTTTAGTCAGAGCTTACAGATGTGAGGCTGTAATACATTGATTCGGTTTCATGTCATTTTATAATTTCTCAAATAAATATGCAGGGGCCATTTTAACAAACCTGTGGTCGTAACCAAGTGATTTGGTCCTCCACCTTGGAGATGGGTGTGGATCGGTCAAGGAAAAGGGATGAGTCATCCGAAGGAAAATCCCGGTCCTTGAAGAGAGTCCCGCCATCACTGTCTGACTTTTTGCTTGTTTTCATGGTCCAACCTGTTGGTGGCTTATCGCTGGTAGCCAGCTATGACCACCATTATTGTCTTTACTTGGACAGTCGGACACAAAGACACAAAAATTACACTCCCTGTCATGATTATTCCAATAGACTTTCTTTTTAAACTCATACAGTACCATTATTACATCCCATTATTCCAATAGACTTTCTTTTTAAACTCTTACAGTGACATTCTGATAGAAGTCAATTAATGTGAATTTAAATTAGTTTGTCACTACATTTTTTAATTCAAAATTAAAAAACTAATAATATCGATTTAAAAAATTGGGTCAAGGCCCATCCAGTCGTATACAAACAAAGCATATCTAAATATTTTGTTATAACATTATTATTATTATTATTTTGGTGGTCACATTCCTATGAACTTCGAGTTGTAACACTAAATCGTACTATGTTCAACAGTTAAAACGCACGAAGAGCGTAACAACTAGGAAAATATTTAATTTTGTAACTCCAAAATATAGGGTTTATTAGAATACAATTAAACAAGCGTTGTGGCGCTCACCTGTTTCGAGCATCTTTCTCCTCATCCTCAACTGCAACGCAGCTTGCTATTGTTAGCCTTTTGTTGAAGATGGAAATGCATTTCCACATGATTTCATCTTATCATTTAAATACACCTTCAAATCATAAAACAATTAACCAAAGCGCAGCCTTTGTCAAAAAAAGTGAAGTCACATCGTGGCATTCAGGCAGAAAGTGTAAATATAAGACCACTTCCGGGCAGACAGAGCATCATATAGTGCATCCTTCCTGTGACGTTAAGTACTACTGCCGTCTAGTGGCCATTCCTCGGATCACCTTTATGATTCATAACGGTTATTTATCTAAGTGCACTACAATTGACTGACGACCAGTTTAGTTATCATTTTACTGGCATTGATGCCTATGGATGTCCAAACCCTTTAGACTGGGAGAATGGCAGAATTTGAATACCTTTCCAGTCAAATTGCCAGTTCATATCATTTATATAAATACATTTGAAAAAATACAATAATATATAATACACATATATAGTTATACTTTTGTATTTATTTATTTATACATGTATATATGATATGAACTGGCATCTTATGAACTGATCACCCATGACAGTTTCTTCTAAATGTATACCAATATATATGTATATATATCATCATGTAATAATATAATTTATACTGTAATACATTTTTAATTTATTTATATATTTATATATAATATATGATATGAACTGGCATCAGGTAATCTTAATATACTGGAATTCTTTTTTTTAAAAAGTAAATATAGGATGTTAATGTCATTTTTTTTGGATGGTTGTGCCACTCGTGTATTAATCATCACTAGATGGCGCTACGTTGACAAACTCGAGGCCTCTTTGAAAAATGTGCGTGTGACCTATTTAGACTTTGAGTTTTGCTTTGCCACGGTTATTTTGCATTACCCCTCTCATCATCCTCTATTAGGGTGAACACTTGGAAACGCTCAAATCTAAACCCCAAGAGTTCTAAATGTCAAATGGCCATCATCCTCTTGGCTACTTTACTGTCGGCTCCAGCATCAAAAGCTGAGCAAACATTTTTCACTCGTCGCATGGATCCGTCCCAAATGACAGGGCCAAGGCACGCTCACGGCCACGGTTACATCACCTCCACTCTTCTGCACCAATGCGTTGAGTGCTTTTTGATGAATAATACAGAGCGACTGGCGAGGGGGGGGCGGGGGGCGTGGACGTTATGGCTCGTTTGATGACATACCATTAGAGAATCAAAAAAAAAAATACTCACAATGGATACCACTGTTGTAAGTTAGCCTTTATTTGAAAAAAGATCAAAGACATTACATGGAAAGACTTGCTTAAAAAAGACAAAAAAAGGTTTTCAAACTTTTTACAGCCGTCTGAAAATGGGCTTTGGGCCCGTTTTTATTGGGGTTGCGAGTAGAATTCTGTAAACTATCTCACTGATCATCAAATAACCATGTAAAGAGATTTATGAGTCATGTTGGAGTACATTCTTGTCTGTTCTTGTTTAGTTTTTGTATAGGATTTTGTGGAGGATTGCCTAAGACGATGTTGTTGCAATATCTTGGATTGTTTGAAAATGATCCAAATTATTTTCATTTATTTTAAGGGATTAGCGTCTTAACTAATGGATTTTGCCTCTGTTTTGAAGAAATTCCTGTCACAGGCTAATTTTAGATGAATTCTGGATAAATACATTAAGATGAAAGAGCAAAAAAACTGGTTTAAAACTCCTAGACTATTTTAGATATAAAATTTAGATTTTTTTTTAAATAAATGGATTATAAGAACTGGATTAAAATCCCTGAATATTCAGTTTTTAAATAAATCTAAAACAGTGTTTATTTGAGCTTTTTAAAATACATTTTTAGATTTTACTAAATGATTTTGAACTAAAAACAGAAAAATTGATTAAAAAATTACAATTATTGATTTAAAAGGAGGAAAATCAGGAAAACTAATATACATCTATACTTTTCATTTTAATTTAATCCTAAAACAGAAAGTCAGCACTCATCATTTACTTTCCCGGGCCACACAAAATAATGCGCCGGACCAAATTTAGCCCCCAGACCGCCACTTTGACACCTGTATCTTAAACCAACAAACCAAACCATCTGCCACAAAAATCAAGAAAAAAAACCCAACATCCTCCAAAAAAAAAAACCAGCCCAGTTAAAAGCCTGGAAAGCCTATCTTCCAAATGCAACTAATTCTAGCATTTATTTGTTCCTCTGGTCCATTACTGCCAACATAAGACAGGCAGTTAACATAGAGTTAAGCATATAATTAGGCCAAGAAAGAACGAAAAAAAGAGAGGGATGTAACATTTGAAGGAGAAGAGGCTCCGAATGATTACACATTCACTCGGCTTCCTTCCCCTTTGCTGCACACATAACCGGCAATTACTTGAGGAGAGGTGGATGAGGACGAATGAGAAGCCTCAAGTCTATTTGTGTCGCTATCTGTCCGCTTGAAACTCCCTGACAGAAGAACATAGAATTAACTAACACACACACACACAAAAACAAGAAGGAAATAAAGAACGAAAGCACAGCCTTTTTTTTTTAACATCCGGTGAATCCGATTGGCCGAGGCAGATCTAGGCCACAGTTGCACTCATTGTTCAGTGAGCTTTTCTACAAAGTCCAACCCAGCGACAGCAATGAATGTTGATTGTGACCTTTTTTTTTGAGGGTTGGGAACCTACAGTGTGACTCTTGTGTAGATCGGGGTTGAGTTTTTCGGGATTTGCATGCGCCCACAAGCACCCGTTGGGCATTCTTCGCTTGGGGGTTGATGGTTGTCGGGGCTAACCTCGGGGCACAGTCAACGGTCGATGGTTTTTATGCTTCCATACCAAACTCACCGACAGCGTTGAATGTTCTCCGAGGCTAGCGGCGCTCTACATGACGAGGCTTCGTCATTTGGAGATGCTTCATTGCGTTACATCTTGTTTTTCCAATACTGTACAGACTATTCCCATGCCATGCAATGTTACCACTAATTTTTCATTGGTCTGGGCTTAAAGACAACCTTTATGAGGTTGCACTGAGTACCAGTGTGAGTGATATGATTGGTCGCTATGGGTACACCAGTATCACACATGACATAAGCAGGTGTATGTCAATGTTCCTTCTAATTTTTCATGTAAAATATGATGTAAAACATGAAAAAACATAAGAGTGGATAGAGCTACTACCACTAGCTACAGCGTAAATGGCTTTCAATATGTTAGAGGCGAGAGTAAGTCTAGTAAAATAATCATTTGGTTTCTCCCTATGGCAGATTTGTACAGGGTTTGGATCGTTTAATCTGGAATAAACTGGGGGCTAACCCTTAGTGGATGACTATTATGATACCACCTGGATCAGCACTTTGTGAAGTCTTGGTCTTGAGTGCAGAATTGCTTGACATCTGAAAAACACAAGAAATAGAACTTTTTATTTGGAATAAACATTACAACTTACACTGTCAGGCCTCCCACTACAAATGAATTGGACGTCTATCACTGTGTGGCGGTAGCTCTGTCCACTCTTATTTGTTTTTTTGTGTTTTACAGCTCCTCTATCTTTTTTTAAATGACATTTTAATATTTCTTAATACATTCCTTTTTACTTTACTTTGTACTTTATACTTTTTACTTTAATGATGAGTGATGAGTATATTAATACTTTAGTCCTTTTTTCCCTTTTAATTTCATATGTACTGTTAACGGATGCACTTTTTTTATATGTATCATATCTTCTGCTGACCCATCTGTCAAATTTTTAAAGTCAATGCAGCCCCCAGGCCCAAAAGTTTGCCCACCCCTGATCTAATCCATTTTAACACTTATTATGGGCAACTAGTATTCCTATATCCCAACTTTCAGCTTTAATCTATCAAAAAACAGCTTTATTATTATTTTTGTTGAATATAAAAAACCCATTTGAAAATACTCAACCAACATTTTTTATTATAAACATTTTTTAAAATCCAAAATAACTATAATAATAATAAAAAGTACATTGTTCAGGATAATATTAGGCGCTGTCATGGTTCCTACAGACTTATAAAAGCATGGAACAATGCTTCCATATCCCGCTGTGTAGCTTGGCCTTTTATCCACTGAGAGCTCCTATTGTCACAATCGGCCTTTTTTTTTTTGCTCCGGGGGGAACAACAACTATCAGCAGTGTCACCCCGCCGCGCCGCACCGGCCACGACTGACGTCAGGGTGCCCGACGCGCATCTATGAACATTTGTTACCCCCCCGTTTTATCGGTTTTAAGCTGCTGATGTCAATGAGCAGAAGGGGGGGGGGGGTGACTCCATTACTCTGCTGCTGGGGTGGGAGGCAAATGTCAGCCCACCACACCAAGACGCTCTCCTCTCCCACAGATTGTGAATGCATCACGTTATTGCAGCTATAACTCAGAAAGCCATAAAGGAGACAATTGGCGCCTTGAGTTACTACTTACGCGCATTCGATTCTTCAGTTATTATGTGAAAGAAATACATTAGCCTATAGGAAACGGTACAGATAGTAAATAAAACATTAGTGGAAAACACTAACTGCCGGATAAAAGATTTTAATCACCTCTCGCGAGTACCAAGTGGAGCTAAAAAGGGGATGTTTACATGACATTGGGGGTGAAAGCACAAAAATCTTTCCAATTGTTTGTTTTATGACTTTTTTTCAAGGGTTAAAAACGCTAAGATTTGAAAAATTCTTTTATTTTGATTGCCCATGACAGAAAGTTTTGTTTTTATATTACAGAAGGAATTAAAGAGTAGATTGAGATGAGGGAATTTAGGTTAAAGTTTGAAAATGTTGAATTATCAAAAGGCAGGTCACAAGTTGAGTCTGATTGGCATTTAGAAGGACACCTGATTCCAATTATTCATTGATGTGGCATACAAACATTTAAAAATTGATGTATTTTAATCAGGCAATATTCAGTTTTCACTTATTTTAAGTATCTAATGTTACCTATGTATCTTTTTTTAAAATATTTTAAAATATTTGCTAAGATAAGGCTTAAAAAATGGACTTTATTGATGCATTTGGTCATCCAGGTATTGTTGGTGAATTAATTTGTCATGGCAATTGTAGTAGGCAGAAAAAATGACTGTAAACCATGTGTCAAAGTGGTGGCCCGGGGGCCAAATCTGGCCCACCGCATCATTTTATGTGGCCCGGGAAAGTAAATTATGAGTGCTGACTTTCTGTTTTAGGATCAAATTAAAATGAAGAGTATATATGTATAGTAAATTTCCTGATTTTCCCCCTTTTAAATCAATAATTGTCTTTTTTTAATCATTTTTTTCCTGTGTTTTTAGTTCAATAATCATTTTGTAAAATCTAAAAATATATTAAAAAATCTAAAATAAACATTGTTTTAGATCTATTAAAAAAACTGAATATTTAGGGATTTTAATCCAGTTCTTTTAATCCATTTATTTAAAAAAAATCTAAATATTATATCTAATTTGACACCCCTGCTCAAAACTAAAAGTGGCTTTGACATCCCAAGATCTTAGTAAAGTTCTGTTTGGGTGTTTTAAAAAAAGTGTTTCAGATTGAAGATGGAACCTCACATGGAAAGTGCTCCAACAGGGGAGACGGTATCTCATCAAAGGGGGCTTTAGGGCAATTTGACTCCACCTTGAAATGGATGCTCACAGCCAACTGTTATGAGTTGAGTCAAGAGAGATTAGGATAAGGGCGTTCCTCTTTGTGTTGTTTGCAGCTTAAGAGGTTGTAGAAGAGTCTTTGGGATCAGTCTCCATGAGCTCCACGGCTCTTCTGGGGCTTTGTTGAAAAGCCCGGCGAGCGCTCGGAGCGTGTGTGGATGCGTATGGGTTGTTTGTGACATGCCTGTCAAGTGGAAACTTAATGGTTCCATTTTGAAAACAAAAAGGGATGGGATGACTTGTACTGCTTACAAAACTCAAGTGTATATGGACATTTTGATGTACTGTAAATAAGATATAGAAGTAAGAAGAGTGAAAATTATTCACAGTGACGAGCAGCCAATCACAGCTGATTGTGATAATAATTAAAAGTGAGATAGACAGAAAAGTCAACTAAAATTTGGAAAGTCTGAGATTTAAATAATGTAAATAGGGAAAACAAATATAATGGAATAGAAGAAAAATATATAAAATGACCAGAATATAAAACACTTTTTTTAAGTAAAGAAAAAGGATTTGGGGAAAATATAAAAACTAAATAAAGTTTCATTAAAATGTTCAATGGGAGAATATGTGGTTTTATTTTAAATTAATTTTATAATTCATTAATAATTTAATTAATTCAATGTGAAAGAAAGTATGTGCTTTTATTTTAGATGAATTTTATAATGTATTAATAATTTATTTATTTATATTTCAAAATCATCAATGTGAAAATATGTGCTTTTATTTTAGATTAATTTTATAATTTATTAATAATTTATTTAATTATATTTCAAAATCTTCAATGTTAAAATAAGTGCTTTTATTTTACATGAATTTTTAATGTCTCCTTTTTTTTTTAAATGATTTTATAAATATAATTGTCCATACCATAAAACTTTTCTTAACCAAACACTCTTATTTACGCCCATCTACATTCCACCAATGGTACATTTAGCCAATGTATAATCTTGAAAAGGCTTCAAGTCGAAATCCTTAATGTCACCATCCACTTTGTTTATTTTGAAACTAAGCATAAGATAGAAGAGTCACACGCTCACCCCACAATAAGACATGGGATGAAAAATGGCCAGAAGGTCGATGCAGAGGAGAAATGGGGTCTTTGCCATGGCAACCTTGGTGTCAGCCAACCATTTTTTTCTTAATCCATTCCCCTCCCTCCTTTCAACCCTGTCTCACCCTGTGAGGGGGGGGGGGGGCCCACCCCGCCTTTTTACAGCGGAATATTCTTTTGTGTGCTGGAAGCGCCTAAAATCATACGCACATAAACACTACATACACTTCATACTGTATAGAAAGACATGGAGGATTTAAAGGGGGGGGGGTGATGGCGGTTATGGGATTTACAACATGTGGTGTACAATCCGGAGTTCCTACTATATACCAGATATGGGCAAACTACGGCCCGCGGGCCACATACGGCCCCGTTAGGCCAAACGTTGTCCAAATAATGTTTTTTTTTTGTGTTTTTTATTCATTTGTTTTATTTTTTTCCCCAAGATGGCGCCATCACGCAGAAGCTAGTGGCAGTAGCTCTGTCCACTCTTATTTGTTTTTTTGTGTTTTACAGCCCCTCCATCTTTTTTTTAAATGACATTTTAATATTTCTTAATATAATTCCTTTTTACTTTACTTTGTACTTTATACTTTTTACTTTAATGACGAATGATGAGTATGTTAATACTTTAGTCCTTTTTTCTGTTTATGTTTCATATGTACTGTTAACGGATGCACTTTTTTATATGTATCATATCTTCTGCTGACCCGGCCTATATGTCAAATTTTTAAAGTCAATATGGCCCCCGGGGCTGAAAAGTTTGTCCACACTTGTACTATACACACATGTACATACACACACATACTTCAATTCTATATTAATGGAGAAAAATCATCTTTTGAAATAGAAGATAATTGCACCATATGGTTAGCAGCCAAACCACGCCCACTTCAGCCAATGACTAACAAATCAGCAGGCAGTTTTAATAGTGCAACACTCGTCTATCAAGTACGCCAACCGGGAAACTTTTTTCTCTCTTCCCCGCCCGCCCGGCCGGGCGTGCGACAAAAGCCTTTGCTGGAAGAAGTGGGTGGGAAGAGGCGTCAGCTGCTAGACAAAATAAATAAAAAAAAAGGCTCTTTTTTGTTCCCGGGCGGGCGATAAACCATCTATGAAGTGCTTCCGCAGCTGCGAGCCAGTTAGCTTTTCATTCGTAACTTCTTCTCTCGACCGGGAGGAGATTTAAGGCGGACGATAAAATTCACGAGGATTAGAGTCGTCTTACGGCGTGAAACGGGGACACGGGGAAGTGAGAATTGGCCAAAAGAAAAGGTTTGTAGGATGGTGGGAGTGGAGGAGCATAATGATGTGCGAGGAGGGAAACCTTTACAATGTGCACTTGAAAACAGCCTTTTTTTTACATTGTTCTCATCTCAGATGGATTTTGCCATAAATATGATGTTCTGCCATGAAATTTTTATGAACGGGTAATGTTGAAGTCACCATTTAAATGTCACACGAGATTAGACAGAAGCCACTCCTTTTAGGCCGCGATAGGGCTTGTGGCTCCAGAGCTGCATATGGCTCTTTTTCTATTCATTTCAAGAGAATTCACTAGTTTGTCACTAGATCAGGGGTGGGCAAACTTTTGGGCCCAGGGCCCATATTGACTTTAAAAATTTGACAGATGGGCCAGCACAAAATATGATACATATAAAAAAGTGCATCCGTTAACAGTACATATGAAACATAAACAGAAAAATGGACAAAAATAGGCCTTGCCATTTGATAAATTGTCTTTTTCAAATGCAAAAAAAAAATGATATTTAATAAAAAAAATATTTAATGACAATAAAACAATAAGTATCCTCCCCCTGGGCCTGCGTGGGTTTTCTCCGGGTACTCCAGTTTCCTACCACATTCCCAAAAATGTTTTTTTTTCCTTCTTAAATATTTAGCATCTCACCACAAGGTGAAATGCCAGTGGTTTGTCTCTAGGGTGGTCCTATACAGCAGTAGCAGGGGTTTTAAAGTAGCGGTATGTCCAGTACATACAGTACATTTGCACTTAATGACTACCAGACTACCACTGGGGGGCCTCGTGCACCCCCCCCCCCCCCCCCACACACCCACTCACAAAATGCCTACACATGCATACGTTTCACTTTAAAGGCGCAACGTTGTCTAAATGCACTTTGCCACTCCTCCCAGTGAAAATAGAACATAAGCCACAGTTTTCGTAAAAGACGACCGAAATATTCAAAGTATGTGCAGTAATTACAGTCTGTGGTTTTTTTCATTCGCATGGAGTTTTGGCAATAGAGATGACAGCAAGCTAAACCTTTGCAACGTTTTAGGTTTGCTCTGATTTAGTTGGTAATTATAAAGTAGTCTGCTAAAAATGGGAGCTGGTAATTTGATTATTTTTACACTAAAATACATTTGGAGCATTCTAAAAGCTTAAATGTGTTGTATTTTGATGAAGTGAAATACAACTGAACTGTAGTTAGCAAAGAGTAGCGTATTCCATTAAGTTGGCCTGATTTAAAAAAAAATATTGTAATGTATATAAGTTATTGGAGGCTATAAGAGTTTATGTTTTTATGCTTTAATTGTATCAGTCTTGTTTTAATTCAGATGTTTTTAATTTATAGTTAAAGATAGATGATATACCTTTTTAATATATCATTCGAGAATATTTAAAAATAAGGAATATAATACAAAAAAATCTGCTAATTATACTTTTTAAGAAAGCATTAAAATCTCATATATAGACGGTAAGTTTTTTTGCGAATAAAGTTTTTTCTAGGTTTTTTCTAAGACACAATACAGTGAACCCCACAATAGTTTGGAGTTTAGGGCCCTTAAATTCCCCTTTTTCCTCAATATTTTAGTCTTTACTTTTGAGGGAATCATTTTAAAAACATGTACAAATATTTTCCAACCCATAAAACTGACCTTTTTGGCATTTTACACACAGATTTTTGCTGGTTGTCAATTATTCATTGATTTTGGTTACTAGCTGTCACTTGTCCCCCCAAATAATGAGGGTCCATTTGTTCTCCTTTTCTGACAGTCTGGATGCCCCGTGGCGCAAATCTCACTCTACCTAACACACTTGCCTATTTTCTTTCCCCTAACCTATATGTGGTCTCTCCCCCCACCCCCCAAAAAACTGAAAAACCATCTAAAAACTTAAAATATCGAACCAGCACCCCCAAAAAAATGATAAAACACAAGTTGCAGAGTATATTCAACAAGTGCTACTATGACATCGACAAAAAAAAAACAAAGACGACTCGCTAGTGCCTTGGGACTGATTGGCAGGGTGGTGTTGCCGGGTGACCCCTGACCTTTTTAACCCCTGAGGAATGTTGTCGTGCTGGTGCGCGTATTGTTCCCGCCTCCCCGAGGAGACTCGACCATGCATCAGATGGATGTGAAGGTTGAATGTTCCTGAGAGCTTCTTCTTATTCTTTCTTTAAGCACCCCCTGCACCCCGACAAAGACTACACCCCCCTATCCCACCCCGTAATCCTTTCTTTTCTACTTTTCGTTGCCAGATTTGGACACACAAAAGGTATCAACAGGTCTGTCGTTGTTCGTTTGGTGTGCACGTGCACGTGGAAAGGTCGTTGACCTATATTTGAAGGAATGGAAAGAAAAAAAAAAGAAAAAAAAGAGACCCCAGGAAGGTTAAGAAAGCTCGGAGGAAGTTGACTAAGGGAAGCTGATGATGGAGCAGGTATGTTTACACACCTAAGGCCGGTTAGAGGAAATGGAAGAATTTATGATGTCATAAAAAAGCGCCGGAAGAGAGGTGCCTTAAGAACAGGTTGTCTGGGGAAGTGGAGCTATAAAAAAGAGACTCCTGCGGTTTCTGCTGGCAAGGCCTTTTCCAACAAATGAGATGATAACAGGCAAGTGAGCGACAGTAGCTGAGTGCATAATTCAAGTGAGCATGTGATAGATTATTCTAGGATTCTAGGGCATGACTAGCAAGCACTCAAATCGGCTGTCACAGAATCAACTACAATGGTGAGAACAAACCTCGGCACATTTTAATGCTTTTATTCTTAAAGTACAAAGTTCCAAAGCTAAGTCTGTCCAGGAATTCTTGTAAATTGGGTTGAAGTGGTTTCAATTTGTAGAATATTAGCGATTTTTTTATAGTTTATCAATCTACTTTTTTAAAAAGACCAGTCATCAAGTGCAATATTTTTTTTTAGAATAATCACTTTACAGTTTTATAAATGGATTAAAAGAACTGGATTAAAAGCCCTGAATATTCAGTTTTTTTAAAGATCTAAAACAATGTTTATTTTAGCTATTTTTAGATTTTAGAAAATTATTTTTGAACTAAAAACACAAAAAATAGATTAAAAAATTACAATTATTGATTTAAAAGGGGGAAAATCAGGAAATTTAATATACATCTATACTCTTCATTTTAATTTGATCCTAAAACAGAAAGTCAGCACTCATGATTGACTTTCCTGGGCCGCACAAAATGATTCGCTGGGGTCAGATTTGGCCCCCGGGCCGCCACTTTGACACATCAACTACATCATAAATACATACGTTACATATTCTGCACATATGTATGTATATAAAGTATTTCTATCAATAAATATATCATAAAATTTGAAAAATTGCTAAATTTTCTGTCTGCATTCTCAGTAATACAAGATAGTTATTTTTTTCCCCTTATTTATTATCCGGCCATTTTTAGTCTTTATGACATCTTTTTTTTTAAATGATAACCCATTATCATAACAATTCTCTGCCCTAATGAAGATAGCACCAACTTCACCATGCTAGGTATATCATCAAAAAAAAAAAACAGTCCGAAAACGTTCCTTAAGTAATGTAAATGACATTCGATCCCATTTGCGAGCACACACTACCTCGTATACACGCTGGCATACTTTCTACTCTAAGAAGTTGTTAAATAAAAGGAAGGGAAAGGTGGTTATTTGCTCGAAAGGCTCGCTAAAGAGGGCTCCCATCGTAAAAAAAAAAAAAAAAAAGGAGTGGCTGCACTGCCCCTTTTTCCTTTCATCCCTCGACCGGAGGCACGTTGCCTTTGTCTCATCCTGGAATGAACAAGCCACATCTCGGCTACGCTACACTGGTCAAATACCTGGGAACTACCATTGGCCCGGTGGGGAAGTAAAAAAAAAAAGAAAAAAAAGAAAAAAAAGGAGACGGAAGAGGAGGAGGAGGAAGAAGATGAGGAAGGGGGGTGGTCTGGTTAAGGCGGGGGTGTCAAACATACGGCCTGCGGGCCGGATCCAGCCCGTCTGGTGGTGGTTTGGTACGGCCCGGGGAAGAAAGCGGCATTGCAGAAAAAAATATGAATTTTCTTTAAAATCTGTAGTTCTGGTATCATCCGCTAGGGGCGCAGTGTTTTAGTACGTGCAGACAACATGAAATGACATTTATGTTCTTATGTTATTCTCTTGTTCATAATATATTGTTCATAATGTAAAAGGAAAATTCTGTTAATAAAAATTTTGATAATTTACTCATTCTTTGCACTAATTATTAATATTAGTGACTAATACAAAGGAAAAAAAGTGGACTTATTGTTAGTTCTATGTAATTTTTCAGTTTATGGCGAGACTGGACGGCTCCAAGAAACAAAAAAAATCATCTTATTGTGGCACATCCCAATAGAATTTGCACACATGTGCAAAATTGCACCACCACTAACAGCTGTTTTTTGTCTGTCATTTAAAGAAAATGAAAAAACCTGTGGGTAATTAAGTCTCCCCCTCCCTACCCCTTACATACATACACTTTCAAGCCAACTCAGCAGTGTAGCGCCACTTCCTGTGTGTGTGTGTGTGTGTGTGTGTGTGTGTACGCGGGATTGTATAGGGGTGAAGTGAGTTGAAGTCGTCCCCAAAGTGACCGCAGCCGGACGAACCCCTCCCCTGATGTAAAGCTTTTTTACATTTTCAGTCTATACGGGTAGTCTGGGTAGACAGAGCTTGCTCTCTCTTTCTTTGTGTCACACCTCATAAAGTAGAGCTCAAGCAGAAGGCTGCTTTGAAGCCATAGTTTGAGGGGGGGGGGGGGGGGGGCTGTTAGTCGGTGGGGTTAGATAAGGCGAAAAAATAGGGGGAAAAGGCAGAAAGTTTACATGTTTGAACTCCCAAAAGATGGAAAAATGTCTGTGTTGAAATTTAATGGCTTGGATTTGATCTGTTTGAAGCTTTGCGGCCTATTTTTCATTTTTTTTTTTGCCATATTTCACAGTTTAAATGGATTGGACGAATATATTTTAAATTGGTAACGACAAAATCGGATGTTTTTTTGTGGTGGATGGTAATGAAAGAGTTAATAGCGCCCCTAGTGGAATAGTCAGGAAGAAAACGAAACAATTGGTAATGGCAAAATCGGATGTTTTTTTTTGTGGTGGATGGTAATGAAAGAGTTAATAGCGCCCCTAGTGGAATAGTCAGGAAGAAAACGAAACAATCCACACAAAGAATGCCTGTCATTTCCTGGCGTTCATTCACCACTTCCAATTGAAAGCCCCTTCATTCCTTTAAGAACAATGGGAAAGATTCCAAAATTTCCATGGGGAGTTTTTTTCACATGACCGCAAAATGGCAAACGTGTTAAGACAAGAACCAAAAGGAGCGCCCACCCGCCCGCTTCCTCTCGCGTGGACACGGTTACGCCGCGGCGACATTAAAGCGGCGTCTCGTAAAAAAAAAAAAAAACGAACTGAGAATGGCGGGCGACTTTTATTGGGCACGGACAGAGACCGAAACCGGGAGCAGATGTTCCAAGTTTAACGAGTTTTGTTCGCTTCCCGACCAATGGATGGTAAATCCCTCCAACGCGGGCGGCGAGGGGGCGGGGTTTAAGAGTTTTTCTTCATTAAGCAACAAAAAAAAAAGCGCCGGTTCAAATGTCATACTCTGTTAGGCCCTTGAAAGCCACCTGGCTTGACCCTGGTAGACCTGAGCCAGTGGCGAGACGTAAAGGTCAAAGGTCAACCACTCATCTAAGATGGGTAGTGCACTATGATGCCTAAGGCGGGGGTCTACATTGTCTAACCTTTCCATTTAGACAGGGAAATGGTAAAATCACATATGGGCATGGATTCCCGTGAACTTGTTGACTGTTTGACGTCATTTACCTACGAGGGTCTTCATGTCGTTTAAGTGGTCCACGTCCAAGCTCGCTCTCCGCATTTTAGACACCCTGGATAGAAAAAATTAAGGTTAGGCATGTTTATTTCCATGTTTGGTTCACTTACATCTGAATAATGAATTAATGTGTTGCCTTATTGCTTAATTTAAGAACATCTTTTTTTGAGTAAAATCAATTAAATTTAGAGCCTGGACTACACAGCTGATTGACAGCTGTCATTTCACCTGAGCTAATTAGTCCTATAGTTGTATTATAGTTTCTATATTGTATGAGTGGAAACTTTTTAATGTGATTCAGTTGCTTAAAGGGTGTCAAAGTGGTGGCTCAGGGGCCAAATCTGGCCCGAGAAAGTAAATGATGAGTTCCGACTTTCTGTTTTTGGATCAAATTAAAATGAAGAGTATAGATGTATATTAATTTTCCTGATTTTCCCCCTTTTAAATCAATAATTGTCAGTTTTTAAATCCATTTTGTCTGTGTTTTTAGTTCAAAAATCATTTTGTAAAATCTAAAAATATAATTAAAAAAAGCTCAAATAAACATTGTTTTAGATCTTTAAAAAAACTGAATATTCAGGGATTTTTGGGTGTGTCTAGGGTCCCCTTGTATATCTCTTCCAGATGGCTCAAAAAATGACGGCTTTAACTTTTAGCCACTGAAAAGACTCGTGAAAAACAGGGAGGGGAAACCCATTTTTTTCCCTCCTCGTGAATGCGTTCAAGAGTTGATTGCGGCAGGAAGTGGCTCGGCTAGGAGTCATGTGATGAGACTCCCTGATGATAACAACATTAGATTTTCACGAGTCACAGCCGGCAGGAAAAGGTTTTTTTTTTTGGGAAACAACCATGGTGGCCTACGCTCCAGAGTTTCCCGGTTGGACGAAAAACTCCTCACACGTGATAATGGGCTACACCAGAGTTAGCATCATGGTTGTAGCGGGTGGGGTGCCGGATACGCCAACATCCACCCACCAGGCAATAGTATACTAAAACAGATGTGCACTAGAACATCCGCTGTGCTCCTGTAGGGGTCTTTTGGCTTTTGTCTATTTTGAGTATTGCCTCCAAGAGGAATGCTCCAAATGTGCTGCAATTTGTTCATTTAAAATGTTGCCAAAACGCCATCTTCCATCAGCGAACCGTTTTTAGACATATTTATTGAACATTACTTACATATAGGGTAATATTTTGTTGTTCATTCATTCATTTGCAACCCCGCTTTTCTTTGTCAGCTACTCTTTTGAAATATCTACTCATGTGTTAAGGCATTGGTGTCAAAGTGGCGGCCCGCGGGCCGAATCTGGTCCGCCAGATCATTTTGTGCGGCCCGGGAAAGTAAATCATGAATGCTGACTTTCTGTTTTAGGATCAAATTAAAATGAAGAGTATAGATGTATATTACATTTCCTGATTTTCCCCTTTTAAATCAATAGTTGTCATTTTTTAATCAATTTTTCCCGTTTTTAGTTCAAAAATCGTGTTGTAAAATCTAAAAATAGATATTCTGAATATTCAGGTCTTTTAATGCAGTTCTTTTAATCCATTTATTTAAAAAAAATCTAAATATTATATCTAAAATGGACCATGTAAAATCAAGTTGACGTTAAAGCGGCCCGCGAACCAACTGTCTGACACCCTTGTGTTAAGTTAACTGTATGCCATCTAGTGGTAAGGCATTTTATTTTCTGCCTCTCACTATTTGTCAGATGAACAAATCGGAGGACTTACTGCTCTTGGCAAATTTATCTTTTGTTATGGGGGAATTGAATTTCAACATTGTTAACCTTTCAATAGTATCGGAACAACACAATCCCTAAATATCATCCACATCAACCAAAATGAGACTTACTAATCAATCCCTAACAAGATTATTATTTTACTCGCGTATTAATTTGGAAGTTTACTCATTAAAAGATGATCACATCCAAATATTATTATTTAGAATGCAATTGACTTTAGACCTGAGTCAATAAAAACAGTTTAGGATGGAATAAAATAACAGAATAATTCACTAGACATTATTTCTGATAGAAAAAAATCATTTTAAGTTCAAATCTGACCTATGCAAATCAACTATAATAAACCAAAGAGCTTTTTCCCCCCTAAAGCACCACTCTAACAGAAAGTGAAAGATAGTTTCCCAATAAAACCCAACGTATTGTGTCGTTTCATTAAATCATGCTGTGTTCAATGCACTGTTTAATGCAATGCCGCACTAAGCGTCTGGACCTAAAATGGCAGAAGAATTTATGGATACTACCTCATTAACTAGAAGGCACAAATTAGTGCTGAGACACACACAGCCATTTTTTAAAAAGAAGCTTTCTAACTGATGATGATTAGTTAAGCTACTAAAGAGTGGACGCCCAGTTTTTTTTTTAAACAAAAAATGGTAGTCGAGTCATTTTAGTCCATTCAAATGCAGCAATGACACTTTGTTCAAATACCCAGACACCAATGCATAATTTCCTCAGACAATACATTGTATTTTGGAACATTTTGAATGGTGTAGTAGTAGTATTTTTGCAGTATATTTGGATGGAAGATGCCATGCGTCATGGCGTGGTCATAGACGGGTGGTGGCTATGAATGATCGCTGTCTGCTCTTCAGGTGTCTCCCTCTTTGTGTGTGTGTGTGTGTTAGGGTGTGTGTGTTTTGGGGTGTGTGTGTGTGTGTTTCTGGGTGTGTGTTGGGGTGTGTGTGATATTTTTTTTTCTCCCTAAGGATTGTGGGGCGCTGCTGTAATGTCGATACAATGACAGATGGTCCGCACAAAGCCGGCGCGCATTGTTCAAGCTGAAAATATAATAGCTACCATTTATCAACCGTTTGGACCACTTTGACACTCCAATAGAAATAGGAGTGTGTAAATTCATCAAACTTATCACTGTTTGGAGAAACTTTAAACTAATGTATTTCTTCTTTTAAAATGTTCCATGCGTGTATCCAGAAGAAGTTGATTAAATGTTTATTTTTTTTATATTCAAACAGAGGTATTTTATGATAACATTTTTTTCTTTTTAAATTTGATGGTATTTCTTGGATAGAAAGGGAGAAAAAAATCCTGCACTTAAGCGCCACATTCCATTACTAATTCAAACACAAGCTCATTTTATAGATTCCATGGGAGTTATGTTTATATACTCACGACTTTGGTCCAAATGAGGAAAATCTCCTCCAGATTCCATGAGTAGAATCTTCTTCTTTACTCTTCTCTCTCCATCCGGTTGCAACTCCACACCGACTGATCGCCGGTGCCCGAAATCCAAAGCATGACGTCTACTTCGACGGCTCAAGAAAAGGGGGCGGGTATCCGGTTCGCAGGGATCACCGGGAGCAACGTGATTGGCTAGAAGCTACATCGCTTGACAAGACCAACGCTTCCTATTGGCTTTTCTAGCTCAAAAGGGCGGAGTCAGCTCTTGTATTATTCAGAAGGGAAGCGGGTGGGGAGAAAAAGAGGACACGGTGTTAGCATGCTCATATATGTCTGCAGACAATGGCTTGTCTTTCATGTACATTCACACACACTTTACACCTGAATGGAAGAATTATACAGTTAAGTTGTGGTTTTACTTCTGAATCCAATAGCTTGCTTTTGTAGAACTATGATGGGGGTGGGATAGGGAATTAAAAAAAAGCTTTTAAAAATGTGCTGGACTAACTGCTTGTCAAATGCCTATAAATAAATCAAACATGCACATAAAAAAGCATTAAAACACTAAGTATATGTAGCTGTTAGGACACAAGTGCAGAATTTTTCGTGCAGGAATAGAGGAGGAAATGGTGCATGGATAATTCTCTCTTCAGATCCTCTGTTGAGTGAAAGCTCTGAGCTCCTTTTTTTTTCGTGGTCTTCTTCTCACATCAGTGCTGAAACTGTCTATGTAAGCCAACTCCTGGGCCAGTCCATTTAAGGTATTTTTCCTCGTTTTGTGATGCTATGAATTAGCAGGGCCTTTATTCAGATTGGAGGGATGATTATAGTTCTTTCACCTTTAAACTTCAGGCCTTATGAACCATCACAAAGCAGGTACGTGTTTCTGACACGTAGTCATGGCGATGGAACCTGTCTATCCAAACAAACATAATTTTGACCCAAAGAACTGCGATGAGGTCGTTTTTTTACATTTTTTTTTTTTTGGTGGAGGCGCCATTTTTTGTGTCTCAATATAAAAAACATATCGTTTGATGTGGATTTGACAGACAATTTGCATAACGGTAGGGAATGATGCACTCAGATCAATAGCAGCTAGACTTCTTTCCCAAAGCA
Organism: Stigmatopora nigra; assembly: GCF_051989575.1. Classification (NCBI taxonomy): domain Eukaryota; kingdom Metazoa; phylum Chordata; class Actinopteri; order Syngnathiformes; family Syngnathidae; genus Stigmatopora; species Stigmatopora nigra. The sequence continues at coordinate 12,007,485 of NC_135516.1, forward strand.
GTCTATTTCCAAACATCCAAAGGACAGGAAAAAAAAGCCTTTCAAGCTTCTTTTCTCTCACTATTCTTAATTTAGATCCAGCTTCAATAAAATAAAAAAGGCAGGTTCCACATAAATTCCACGTTTGATGCATTTTATGTGGTCTTCCTTCAATTGATCAAATTACAGGTTGCATCATGTACATGTTAGCTTACATAGCGCTATGGGACTGCATAATAATGTGCATTTCTTTTTATAAACGTTGATATAGTACAATGTTTGTGCGTGTGGAAGTTAACATGAACCAAAAATGTCCGATACGCCAATTCCTGACCAACTTATATTAAGTAGTGGGTTACCCGTGCATGGCCTTAGAAGAGTGACATCTCCGGCTGTGCCAGTAATGAGCTGTCAGACATGTTGTCATCTTCGATGGAAGACGCAAGCAGCTGCTCAGAAATTATGCAAATTACTCAAGAAAAAATGTGTTTAAGAAAAAGCGCCATATATACTGTATTATAGGTCATCCTCTCAAGAGTTTTAATGTGGAACTTAGAAGATATGATACAAGCAGGCGGTTCCACCAAATTGTTTAGAACCAAAAGACAATTGTGCTCGTAAAAAAGTATTTTTTTGAAAAATGTGGGTATAACAAAAAAAAAAAATCACATACACACTTAGAGACAACCATTTCTGACCACCATAAAAAAATTCAACTCTCTACGTTGCACAGTTTGGACAAACATAGCGAGAGAATCTTAACATACACACACATATATCTTTAAATCACGCTTTACACTGATTACAGATCAGAATTGGTTATGCTTGATCAATACTAACTCCTAGATAATGATTTCAACTATTTCTGATGACATTGATGCTAAAAAAACATGCTTTATAATAATTTTGGGGTAAAAAACATATACAAATGGGCAAATATTTTGAAATGGACGCCAAAACAAGTCTACCAAATCCATGGCTGAAATACCCATATACTAAACTCCCCATTTTTTTACACTACGTCATCTACTTTCCCAAATAAACCTCCCGAAAACTTTTACATTGACTTGATGGTCCAGAAAATTATCATATCATTGTAAAATGCGCTCATTCAGCTAATGGTAAAACACTGTGTGAGCTCCTTGTTTTTGCCTTTTTTTTCAGCAGAGTCGTACCAACGCCACATTACCAGCGATTCTGCTATCTTGCACGCCTCCCCGTTGGTTTTCGTTCTAGCTGGATGCCAGGGCTAAATGCTTCATCTCAATTAATCACTGAAATTCTAATGGAACGCTTCCCTTCAGGATGAGGCCCAATCGCAGAGGGGGCCACAGTCGATGATGTTGGTGAAGCTGCTTTGATTGCTCCAATAGCCTCTCAGCTTTGGAGTCACTGCAGATGTCTGTTAATTGTGGTGATTATGGCAAACGGAGGGGGGTAAGAATATGCAATGAATTTCACATTGCTTTCATGCCTCGCATCCTTCGCCGGCGAGAAGCATCTGCTGTAAAAGGCGGAGCATCCGCACTTTTTTTTTTTTTTGGGAGACGGACAAAAGTCACCAAGGGAAATGGGCATGGGATTCGGGATGGGCAGCCAATGGAAATGTCAAGTGTAGCCATATTAGATCCATTTATTTTATGGACTTGTGTTCAGATTAGAAACTGTATGAGTTGTGACAGTTGCTCATATTTTATTTGGGATGGCTTAACTCTGTTTATTTTAGCTATTTTTATATATTTTTAGATTTTACAAAATGATTTTTGAACTAAAAACTGAAAAAAATGATTAAAAAATTACAATTATTGATTTAAAAGGGGGGGAATCAGGAAATTTAATATACATCTATACTCTTCATTTGAATTTGATCCTAAAACAGAAAGTCAGCACTAAGATTTACTTTCCTGGGCCACACAAAATGATGCGGTGGGTCAGATTTGGCCCCCGGGCCTCCACTTTGATAAGTAACCATTTTGGACAATTAAAAAAAAACATTTTCATTTAAAATTTAGGTTTGCAGTTACATGATCATTTAACATTTTTGATTATTATTGCGGTTCTTACTTCAATTTAATTCATTCATTTTCTGTGCCACCATTTTAACAAAAAACCCTTATACATAGATTACCACAATACTAATGATATAAAATGTCTAAAAAAACATAAACTTGTCCATTAAAATTCCTATTATATAACAAATTATGAATTTATTGACCAGAAACTAAATCAAATAAAACATATATTATATAAGGTTTCATTATTTCCCCTCAAAGAAGAAATTAAACTCACACAATCATCACATAACCTGTAATATTTGTACACATCAAACCCCCCATCCAACAAAAACCCATAAAAAACACCCATACCCAAAAACCCTATTGAAAACGCTCACCCAATCAAAACAACCCAATTCTCCACACAACCTTATTCTTCCTCCACATCCTCCTCAGGATTCCAAAGTGGAACAAATCCTACACTCAGTCATACATTTAGCATATTAATTAAGTTATGTATCAGCTACTCTGCTCTCTCGTTTAGTGAGTAAAAAAACACGGCTCATTTATGGTGGATGTGCTTTTTTGGAAGGCAAGACTTGGCTAATTCCTCGGAGGCGAGTGCTCTTCCTGTCAACCTGATCAAAGCCCGTCTTTTGATAAGAGCATAAACTGCTCCGCGCCCCATCACCATCAATGTCTATGCATGCGTGCGAATTACTGCGTTTTGTACAAGTGTGTGTTTTTCCGTGTATTTTCTATGCATGTGTGTATCCATCCCCCCATCACCACCAGAGGCTGTATTATGCATTGTTGTTGGCATGGCCTACATGCTCACCCAAGCATAGTCCAGTGTGGTACAGTACACACGTCTTCCCATCCCCTTTGCGAGTTGCCGTGTCGTGTCCGCGGGCTCGCTTCATTTACCTTTTTTGCTCCTGAATTAATGCTCGTTAAGTGTCACATTAGCTCACGTCCGCCGACCCTCGTTGTCAACAACATCAACTCAGCTCGGGTTGTGTTTTTTTGCTTTTGATTCGCCGGAGTACGCATGAATTGACTTAGACTACATGCACTGAGGCACCCCTAAAGCGCCATTCACCCATACGTAACCTTTATTTGAGCAAGACGCGGCGTTGCGTAAAAATGTTAAAGCTATCGGCGGCGTAATGTTTTTTTAACTACCGTATTTTCACGACTATAAGGCGCACCCTCAATGAATGACATTTTCCATATATAAGGCGCACTGTATTATAAGGCGCACTGTATTATAAGGTGCACTGTCTATTTTGGAGAAAATATAAGACTTTTAAGTGCGCCTTATAGTGGTGAAAATACGGTAATTGCTATTGACTTCCAGGTATGAAGCACTCACTCACTACACAGTCACCTCTAGAGCCAGCCATTGTTGATGTTTTGGATTTTTTTGGTATAAAATCTTGCAGTGGGGGAGGAGCTATATGATGGAAGATGTTGTAAACTAAGATGGCTGATCTGCATATTTAACAGTATTGTTTCAGTTCAGGCGTTTATGTTTTTTTAAGTATCCGACAGTGGTGGTTTTTCGTTTTTTTTTTCTTCTTTTTTCCATATATAAGACGCACTGGATTATAAGGCGCACTGTCTATTTTGGAGAAAATGTAAGACTTTTAAGTGCGCCTTATAGTCGTGAAAATACGGTAAATGGATGGGGGGGAGAAAAAAGTTGGCTATTCAATGGTTTTGTTTTGAGAGAAACTTTTTTTGGGGGGAGTTTGGTTGGTTGTTGGCGTCAGTTAAAGGGCAGGTGTTTTCTTCAGTTTTTTTTCAATAGGCTCTCAACTGAATGAGTCTGTGTCTATATACATTCGCATGTACATGTGTATGGAGCATATAGGGCGTCTAGAAGCGGGTGTGTTAAATTCTCTTAGCGTGTGTGACGAATGTGGCGGCTGGGAAAAAAAAGCAAATGTGCTTCACGGCTTCTCACACAAAGTAAATTGGAAAGAAGCGATCGATCAGTTTAGACGTGAATTTAACCACAGCTCTGTAAATACTTCAATTATCATATCTATCTGACCTCACGTCAACTCTACTACTACTTTTTTTGGGTTCATTCTAGACTGGAATGGCTATAATGTGGAATTAGAAGAGAAAGATGTGGCAAGTGCAAGCGGGAGATAAAAAAAAGGGAGAGAGTATATTCCCCACTCCTGCGTCTTTTATCCTAATCCATGGTCTCTGTCCAAGAAAGGGCCTCCTTTTCTCTAGTTTGGCCTAAAGCCTCTTATATGTGACCTCTGTGCGTCCCCCCCACCACGACCCCTCAAGGCTTTCTCCCACGATCGGCATCCATGCACACAAACGCCACATCTGTGCACTTGAAATTGGAGCGTAGGCATTTTTTGAAAGTTTCACAGCCTTAAAAAATGCAAGGATGAGGCATTATAACAGGGGTGGTTTGTGAGTCGTTTTAATGTCAACTTGATTTTATTTGGGTTGGATTATTTTAGATATAATATTTAGATTTTTTTTTTAAATGGATTAAAAGAACTGGATTAAAAGACTTGAATATTCAGGTTTTTATGGATCTAAAACAATGTTTATTTTAGCTTTTTTAAAATATATTTTTAGATTTTACAAAATTATTTTTGAACTAAAAACACAGAAGAAATGGATTAAAAATGACAATTATTGATTTAAAAAGTGGAAAATCAAGAAAAAAAATTATTTCACGTGGGCCGGACTATTTTAGATGTAATATTTAGATTTTTTTATTTTTTATAAATGGATTAAAAAAAATGGATTAAAATCCCTGAATTTCCAGTTTTTTTAGAGATATAAAACAATGTTTATTTTAGTTTTTTTTTTAAATATATTTTTAGATTTTACAAAATAATTTTTGAACTAAAACACAGAAAAAAATGGATTAAAAACAACAATTATTGATTTAAAAGGGGGAAAATCAGGAAATTTAATATAAATCTATAACTATCATTTTAATTTGAACGTAAAACAGAAAGTTGGCACTCATGTTTTACTTTCTTGGGCCATACAAAATGATGCATCAAGTTAGTTAGAAAAGTTAATAATCCCTCTGTAATAAAATGGAAAAAAAGTCGGGGTAAAATGTTAACTCTTTGAAGGTGTTTGAAGGAGATATACTGTTACCTCCTTGACTTTTATTACGACTGTTGGAGTTCATAAAGCTTTTTCATCTGTCAGTTGGTAGTGAAAGAAGACATCTTGAACTATGTGGTTCCGCCATTGATATCTCAGAAATTTCAAGGTATCCTTGTTTCAATCAAATATATAAAAAAGCTCAAATAAACATTGTTTTAGATCTATAAAAAAACAGAATATTCCAGGCTTTTAATCCAGTTCTTTAAATCCATTAAAAAAAAATCTAAATATTATATCTAAAATGATCCAGCCCACATTAAACCGAATTTTACGTTAACCACATTTATTATTTTTTTCTTTCTAAATGACTTCACCATTAGGTGTGCCGAGCCCCTAAAAGCAAATTTAATTTCCTTCTTTGCAATATATATCTTGAAATATTGAACCATGTGAAAACAAATGAAGGTCAAAATAAGCTCCTCCCCAAAACCGTTATGAAAACCCCCTCTGCTCAATGTCACAGTTTGCAAAAGTGACAAGAGTTTTTTTGCTCGGAGGTGAACCCAAAATGTCCTGCCAGGGTGACTAACACAGCTGCTGGGGCAGAGCGTGTCTCATTTGAAAGGCACTGACCTCAATAAAGATGGACGTTTGGCACTCCCTTACATAACTAGCCATGATGATCCCGAGTTTGCGGCAACCATGTCAGAATGTGCGTGCCTATATCGTCCTGTACCGTATTTTCACGACTATAAGGCGCACCACCGCATTATAAGGCGCACCCTCAATGAATGACATTTTTTCCATATATAAGGCGCACTGTATTATAAGGCGCACTGTATTATAAGACGAACTGTATTATAAGGCGCACTCTATTATATGGCACACTGTATTATAAGGCGCACTGTATTATAAGGCGCACTGTATTATAAGACGCACTGTATTATAAGGCGCACTGTATTATAAGGCCCACTGTATTATAAGGCGCACTCTAGTATATGGCGCACTGTATTATAAGGCGCACTGTCTATTTTTGAGAACATTTAAGACTTTTAAGTGCGCCTTATAGTCGTGAAAATACGGTAATTGCTATTGACTATTGATTGGTATGAAGCACTCACTACTTTACAGTCACCTCTAGAGCCAGCCATTGTTGATGTTTTGGATTTTTTTGTATAAAATCTTGCAGTGTGGGAGGAGCTATATGATGGAAGATGTTGTAAACTAAGATGGCATCTGCATATTTAACAGTATTGTTTCAGTTCAGGCGTTTTTGTTTTTTAAATATCCGACAGTGGTGGTTTTTCGTGCTTGGTTTTCAATTTTTTCCATATATAAGGCGCACTGGATTATAAGGCGCACTGTCTATTTTGGAGAAAATTTAAGACTTTTAAGTGCGCCTTATAGTCGTGAAAATACGGTACATACAGGCCTACGAATGCAGACTCGGCGTGTCCTTACCGCGGTAACTGCAATGCTGTGGCTTGAGAGGCGTACATTTTATAGTTCAACTGAATAGCGATACTGTATTCTGTGTGTGAATGTATATAGCAACGCCATAATTGGGGTATTTATGGGAGGGCCTGGAAACCGCTGCTCCTATAGAACGACTGCAAGGCCTCAGAAGTGGTCACACGGCAAACATATCAAACTGCCGCCAGAACAGAGCAGCTCTCTGTGTGCGCCGCCGTGCTAAGGGAACCGCTGTTGGTTTGCACTTTGCCTAGTGTGACCCCACCCTGGTAAATACAGGGTTGGAGGTTTTTCCTACGGGGATAAAAATACATCGGACTCTCAACCGAGTGGGGAGAAGAGCCAGAAATGAGGTTGTGGTATGCTAAGGAGGGGGGGTGAGGAAACCAGCCATGTTTTTGGGAAGTTGAGCAAACCAGACAGGGCATGCAAAGAAAGTTTCCTGCTTTTGTCTTTTTGTCCTTCATGACATGCCATACCAAGTCAGTTGTGACATCACAAGAAAGACGAGCACCCAACAGGTTTCCGGTGAGGCTAACCTCGGAAGTTTAGTAGTCCAATTTATAGTTTATTTGGAAGTTTTATGCAAAAAAAGTTGATTTGAAAGTGAGAATTAACAAGTTACAGTGCAGAAAGACATAGTGTCTTAACTGAGGTGAGTCAAAGGACTTCCTGATTGGAGCTGGAGACAGTCTTGAGAAGTCAAGAACTTCATGTCTGTTGGTGTTTAGCAACTTTATATAATCTTGCTTAAAGTTCTGTATTTTACTGTTAAAAAAACTCCATTTCATGGCATTTTCTTCTATTTTTGCAGGCTACAAGTCACCCAACTTACTATCTTCTCTTCACTCCTGATTTGGAACCTGCATCTCATGGAACCCTGACACATTGAGCGATTTAAAAACCTTTAACTATGGAGAATAACCACTTGCACCAAGAACTGGAAATGACTCAAATGGATCAATACAAAGGAACCGGCTTGGGGGATGTATATGAAATACTAGCCAGTGTCCCATCAGAAAGAATTCTAAGCCTAACATTCCAGCTTGAGCAATCTCCTGAAGACAATATCATAAATGCCTTGTGCTTGATTATTCTCCATAAAGCGGAAAAAGCTCTAGACATACTCCATATGCTTGAAGAAAACGACCTTGCTAAGCTTCTGACTCAAATATGGCATGAGAGTGGATGTAAATTGGAGAACTTTGCTCAACTCTGTGGTAAATCCAGCCATTTAACCGGAGAATCTTTAGCAACGTTAGCTCGTGTTTTTAAAATTCTGTCCGAACACCGACTTTGCGATCAACTTTTAAGGAATGAGGCATACAAGAAGGCTCTTTCAAGCCATAGTGAAAAACCAGATGACCCGTTATACCATCAACTCCAAGAGGAAGCTAAAGATCTATGTGGACCTCAGTTAGCTTTGTGGTTATGTTCAACTAAGAACCTTCAATCAGGCTCTTACGACCAAACCCAAAACAACCAACAGACACAAAATTCTGGTCTTTCCAGCCTATTGGAATCAAGCTCCTCTGAGCTATCATATCCTTCGCACTTAGAGATCAGTTTGCCTTCAACCATATTGTACAAAGAGGACAAAATAATCCCAAATCCATTGGTAGACCTTGAACAAAATGACAGTAATCAGCCTCCCCAATCTCACCTTTCATCACAAGCACCATCCAATCAAGCAGAAGACCCAAAAATGGCCGCCACATCTGAAACCGAGGATGGCGAACCTCCCAAATCGGAGTTCCACCAAAAACCAGAAGAATCTTTTGAGCAAAATCCAACCTTAACAAAACCATCGATGCCATTTTCTTCCAATCAAGATTGTCCCACTAAACCAAACTTGAGTAAACAAACCATAGAAGAAGAAGATGAAGTAGTATTTTATTCATTTGTCATCTTTCACGCTCAAGAAGACAGCGAAATGGCGGAAACTATGAAAGATAAAGTGGATAACATCATCGGCCAGGGTCAAGGTGCAACTTATTCTGATTTCGAAGTACCTGGCAAGAGTACTCTGAAATGTATCGAGGACGCCATTAACAACTCGGCTTTCACTTTTCTACTACTAACCCGGAACTTCAACACACACATGTTAGAGTGGAAAACCGAGTCGGCTTTAATCAACTCCATTAATAAGCAACACAAAAATAACACGGTTATACCTTTATTTCCAAAGGAAAACGCCATGACTAGATTTAACCTACCCATGGTACTACAAACGCTTGTTTCATTGGAAGAGAACAAAAACTTTGAAGTTAAAATAAAAAAGACTTTATCGCCCGCAATAATTAATCGGCAGAAGAACATTTGGTCGGAAGAACGGAGAAGACGAGATCAAAGTGGGTTGTTGCCCCAGGGGTCTGTACAACATATGTTAGGAAATCTTAACTTTAAGGACTCAGCGGACTTTTCCAATAAGGGCTCGGTTTTTGGGCAGCAAGGAAATATTCATATTGAAAATGCTAACTATGTTATGATTGGTAATGACTCACAAATGACTGTGGATCATTGTGGAGTGGTAGAGAGACCAATCCATACTTTGGAGAAGGAAGGTAGTAGCTAAAGGATTGGGATGGGAACGTTTTGGGGTTGATAATATTGGATTGGATAACTTTATTCAACCGTTTTTAGGAAATTTCGTTGTTTTAGTCGCAAGAGGGTGAGAATACAGACACAGAAAAAGACATTTTAGACAAGTTATCAGATTTAGGATATGATTCTATCTTCTTTTTTAAACACTAATGGTTTTAAAAGTCTAAGATCATGTCAATTGCTGGATACAAGTAGTTTTGTTCAAAAAAACATACCAAAAAAATCAATAAAAATGTCCAGCCCAAGGACTGAAACAAAGGAAAACTGCATGCATGTAGTATACATTAGGAAATTATGGCTCGGGAGCCACATGTGGCTTTTTTTGATGAGTGCATTTGGCTTTTTGCTAACCTGTGAGCTAAAATATGGAAATTGGTGATGATAGAACTGAGATATTACATCTAGAACTGCTTTAATTGTCATTTTTTTGCAGTAGACTCTTCTGGAATGCATCATATCATTTGATTAGCAACAGCATAAGAATATTTTTAAAAAGTATTCATTTCTTTCCGCTATAAAAGTGGTAAATTACAAAAAAAATGAAAAGGCACTCGTTTACATGTGTGTATTTTGATTTTTAAATTTGTTGTGTGGCACACAAGGAATAATATTGGAAAATATGAATTGTTTGTGGCTCTCTTCATCAAATAGGTTCTCGAGCCTTGTCTAAGTACAGCGAGCTAGATTCATGTTTAGTTGAAGAGCGTCACCTACTGGAAAAAGTGGGATTTACAATTCTTTATTGAAGTTCTTAGCAATACATTGTTATGATTAGCATAGCTAGCTCAAATTGTCGGAATTTTTGAAACTAGGACTTAAAAGTGAAAGTTGATGGTGAAAAGAACATTTAGGTTTGTTCTTAAATGCAACCTGCAAACTAATTATAACTTTTGGTAAGAAATGCATCAACTGGTAAAGCACAAGAAGGTTTATTCCAAAGGTTTATTGAACAAAAGATAAAACAATGCATCACATTTACAAAAGGTTATAACAAAGATCGAGAACCTTTTTGACACAAAAAAACATAAACAATTACTATTTTAAAATGTTATTCCTTGTGAGCCATAATCAGAATTTAAGAGTGGAAATGTAAAAATAAGATGTGATTTTTTTGGGGGTCATTTTACCACTTTTAAAGTACTAAATGAATTAATCTAACACTGCTATCTACTGCCATTTTTTGAAATCATCTGATTCCTGCAGCCAGTCATGCCCAGACAAATTCCCAAAAAAATGAACTATTTAATCAGTATTTAGCCAATCAAAAATGTTTAAATGTTAAATTACAGTTTTAAAATATACATAAACCCCCCAGAAAACATTTTAAATATACAAAGGTCCTTCCAATGGGGGCGATGGAGAGCTTTACAATGACCTCTGTTGATAAAATATTATCAATAACAACAATTTGGGGAATCCAGTATTTTTTTAAACAAATAATGCCATTGCTGTAGAAAAAAATACAATTTTTAATTATTATTTTTTATTTCAATTGTCATGATGTAACATAAGAACATGAAATTGAAATGTTTTTCAATATAACAAAATATATGGGCTGTAAAATACTAGGAAGTGAAGTAAGCATACATTGAAAAAAAGAAAAAACTATTAATTATAAAAAATATATCCATGCGTACATACGCAGATGAGGATGAAACGGGTGGGTGGATCGCGCAGGCGCAGTAGACTTTTCTCGGTTCGGTTCGGCCAGGGGAAAAAAACGCAGACACGGCCTGGCGAGGAAAGAGCAAACGAAGGAACATCACAAAAAGAGGGGAAAAAAGGCATCAACATGATCATCGGCACATCATTAGCCTAAAACTTTCCTCAATAGATCCTCTCTGTGGATGTCTTTGTGCTCGGGAATGGGGAGAAATCTAAACTACAGCACAGGCAGGCAAGGACGTGAGAGTGACGTGAGTTTGGAATCGTGATCCTTCAACCATCTGAAAGCTTCTTTCTTTTACTGAGCGGGTGGTGTTAAATTCCTACGGACGCAATGTCAGCCAACGTTGTCGGGAGGAATTCCTTCGCCTGATTCGTTTTCATACCTCCTCCTGCCGCAGTGGAGCAGCAGGGACGCGATGGGAGATGCGGCGCACGATGGCGCTTTTAGGCGGACCTTCATCGTTCCTGCCATCAAGAACTTTGAGCACTATGACTTTACCAGGGCGAAGATCTGCTCCAGTTTGACGTGGCTGGTGGCCAAGGCTTTTGGCTCGGGTAGGTAGACCACCCATCGCCCCCCACTTCCCCACCCCATCAGATGAATGCAGCATTTTAATGACCTTATCATTAATTCACCCCAATAGTTGGTGACGTTGGTGACGCCCTCTAAAGTGACACCAAGTACACCAAAAATATTATTTGCGATTTGCAAAAAAAGTTAACTTGTATGTCATCAAAGTTCTATAATGTAGTTTTGGGGTTGGCGACCAATCCAGGGTGCAACCAGCCTGTTGCTCAAAGTCAATATTTACTATATAAGGATTGGAATAAGGTATATTTATGATCCTAGTGAGGATAGTGGAAGAATAGATACGAATAGATTGATGACAATGTTTAAGATGTTCTTTTAAAACAATTTTGGGTTGGCGACCAATCCAGGGTGTAACCTGCCCGTTGTCCTAAGTCATAATATAGTATATACTGTTTGGAATAAGGTATATTTGTGATCCAAGTGAGGATAATAGAAGGATAGATGCAGATAGATTGATGACAATGTTTAAGATGTTTTTTTTACGGTTTTTGGGTTGGCGACCAATCCAGGGTGTACTCTGCCTGTTGCTCAGTCAATATATACTATATATATAAGGATTGGAATTAGGCATATTTATGATCCAAGTGAGGATAATGGAAGGATAGATGTGGATATATTGATGACAATGTTTAAGATGGGGTCTTTTTTTCTTTTTTTAATGTTTTTTGGGCTGGCGACCAATCCAGGGCGTACCCTGCCTGTTGCTCAAAGTCAATATATACTATATAAGGTTCGGAATATGGCCTATTTATGATCCAAGTGAGGATAATGGAAGAATAGATATGGATAGATTGATGACAATGTTTACTTTTTTTTTCTTTTTTTACATTTTACATCAAAATATGCCCATGTTGGTCTATGCACAAAGTTGCTACAAAGGAAAGCAACATGTTATGGCACTGAACTCTTGGAACTTTAAACTCCTCCTTTTGCCCCTTTTTTTTTTTACCCGTCGCGCTGCTGACATACTTTCCGCTCCAAGCTTTGCCAAAAACTGTGGCCCAATTCATACGCTTAACCTCGAGGCTGGTTTCGGCTGTGATTACAATAAATGATGTTTATATTCCATATTCCATAATAATAAATGTAAAGAAAAAAACTAGTCTAACTAGTCTGAATGAGGCCTTGAAAAGGCTGCCCAGTGACATTTAAAGAAATGATTCAGATTGCTAATGAACTGAAATGGTTATGAAAGGTGCTTAAGATCAGTCACTTCATGTTGAAGAATAAATGATAGACTTAAATGGTCAATTTTGATATTTAAGAGTGACAATGGCTTGAGATTGTGTTAGCAGACCATTCAATGGATGACCCTGACTGGATGTGATGTAACATTTGCAGACTTTCCAGATGCCCTTAGATGGCTGTGATGCTCTTATCTTTTCTGATCAAAGCACGGAAAAGGGACGGTGGGCAGGACACTGCCACACTACATTTAGATGTCCATATAAACCTCACATGGTGTCCTTAATGTCTCTTGTAAAAATGCACTAAAACAAGGGTTCATTCTTAGGTTTCTACCCAAAAAGTAGCTGACCATGGTTGGGATTTGTAATAATATATTTTTGAGCATTGCAAAGCCACAATAGATTTTTAGAAAAATGTATTATCACTTATTTTTTTTACAAAGTACTACTTGGCAGATAAACATTGCTGAGTTGGGACTCGGGGGTCCCACGGGCAGCAGTCATCTACGTTCCTGGACTTCCTGTTGGAGTTACTTCCTGTCTTTTTCCTCCTTGATGGCCAACACAATAGATTTTTTTCAGTTTTTGACAAGGCATGTTTGTTGCTCTCTTTTATATCAGCAGTTTTTGTTTATATTGAAAGTACTATGAAAGCCATTCAGTTGTACACATTTTGAATTCTGTTTTTGAACATTTTGTCTTCTCAGAGGCTAATTTATTATTATTTTTCATTTGGAACTCATTCATATGTTAATTTTTTGACTTTATTTCAATTATTTGAAGCTTTTACTCTTTGGTTTGTGCTTTTATAAAGTACAGAATAAAGTTTTACAGTAATACCTGATGCTTTCATAGACTGCAGTATTTAGTCACTCGATGTTAACTACAACTACCAAAATAAAAAGTATTTTTTTCTTGAAAACTACTAGTAAACATATTTGCTCTTTTTAATTTGGACGACCAAAAACCAGGACGGTTAAGATCTTGAAACTGGTCAACTTTATGCATTTGTAAAAGAACATGACTGAAGAAGAAATAAAAGGATTTTTTTCATCGCTATTTAAATAACAATGACACCTACGACCTCACTCAGTCATAATACATATTTTTCTGTCTGTCAAAACACAGATGAAGTGCCAGATGAGCTAGTGGAGCCTTTCTACAAGGACCAGTACAACCAAGAGCACCTGAAGCCACCCGTAGCCAGCTTACTACAATCTGCAGAACTCTACTGCCGGGCGGGAAGTCTGATCCTTCGAAGCGACGCCGTGAAACCTCTGCTTGGGCACAATGCCGTCATCCAGGCTCTGGCCCAGAAAGGTCTATACGTCACTGATCAGGACAGACTTGTCACAGAGAGAGATCTGACCTGCACACCCATACTCATGGTAAGTGATCATTGTTTTGATACAGTCAAGGGATATGTGTATAGTCTATGTAAATATATATATATTAAAAAAATGTACTATGCAATTTCTCGTAACTTGAGTATCATATTTTGCTGTTAAATATCCCCCCCATTTAATATTCCCCCCTCATTTAATATTTATCTTAAAACAATACCCACAAGCAGAACACACGTTTTCAGCAATTCTGGGAGTGACATCACAAGCAGAAAAAAAATACATCCTAAAAAAAATATACTCCGCTATTATTTTAGTCACTTTTCATATAAACTCCCCATTCAGCTCATTCCCGTATGTTGCTGTTTTGCAATTTTAATGAACTTAAATATCTATAATTATGCTCCTATGAACACGGGTATATTAAATGGCGCACAAACGGGAGGCTACAAAAATCATTTAAGATACCCGGGTATATTAAACAGCAAAATACGGTAATACTCTATGTGGCAAAACATCGTAATAGCAGATCAATTGAAGAGGTTCCAAAAAGTATCCTATTTTTTTTTTAATACGATGGTTGGCGGCCATCACTTGTAAAGGTGTCTGCATTGCAGTGTGCCCTCCCCTCCCCTAGCAGACTCCTCCCCCTCCCCTCCCAGACTCCTCCCTCCCTCTGCTATCATTCTAAGACTTTCATCCTCCCGTCTCTTGCTTCGTCACCTGCCTACACTTGTTCCCTGATTCTGGCTGTTGTTTAAAGATTGCTACTTTATAACTGTAGTTTAACCACAGCCTTAAAATACAACTAGATTGTCTCTTTCTGGGGTTGTCCTCAACATGTGTTTAAAAGCTTCTGGCCATCATTCTAAATCATTTGTCAAGGACATTGATAGCCACGGTTGCTACAGTGATGGTGGATTTCCTTTGGGAAGATCTGCTTTAATGCTTAAGTTAAGATTTTAAGACTGAGAAAAAGTTGGGAAAATGGGGAAATACCTGATTTGTGTGGGAATCTATTTTGATTTTTCGGCATTAACGATAAATAAGCAATTGCATTTAAAGCTGTTTTCACAATTCCTCATGCACAATCAATATTCAATTTTTATATTAGCTTTTTTGGCTTTCTCCATGACTTTTTTTGGTCAAATTTCTTTTCCTTTTAGTACTTTTTAACATATACACTGTGCAAAAGTGAGGAAATGTAACAAAGTAATGTATGTGAATGTCCTTTTTACTCTTGAAAGTCAAATATTCAACTTATGTTCAAAATTGAGTGTAGTTTGCCTTTAGCAATCCTGTTAGAATTGAAAGTCATTTTAGCCAGAAAAGCCTGTATTATTAGACTTGAAAATGGAAAAAAATGCTGAGTGTTGTTGGGCGTGTGCTCACGTCATTTACATTTATGAATGCATGACAAGACAGAATGTTCGTGTTATTTTCTCAATTCTATTAATTCTAATTGTTTTAAGTTGACTTTACAGTTTGGAGTAGCAACATTTTCTCACTCTTCAAGCTGTTCTCAAGAACGACAAATGTCTGTCTTTCTGTACCATTTGTGTTGAATTACAGGCCATGAAAATGATGACCTCATGCTTTTCCATGGACTTTTTTAAGAGGAATAACTCATGTCGAGTGTGGCACTAAGTCAGTCAGTCTGAGGGCCAATTGATGAAGAAAAGAGGGTCGAGGGATTAGGGTGACTAGTACAAACTGTTAAATAAAAGAGCTAACTGAGGAGTCAAGGAAAAGCACCAGGGTGGAGGCAAAGGAGGAGGACGTCATGTGCAGTACTGCAGCAGAGTGGGGGGTAGGGGGGGGGCTTCGTGAATACCTACCACCCCTCTCCTGTTTATTAAACACAAACTGTAAAGTCTGTCAGACCTTCATCCATGTGAGCATGGGGTTCTATATATGTATACATGTATATATGTGTATATATGTATATACGTATATATGTATATATGTATATATGTGTATATATATATATATATGTATCGATATGTATATATATATATATATATATATATATATATATATATATATATATATATATATATATATATATATATATATATATATATATATATATATATATATATATATATATATATATATATATATATATATATATATATATATATATATATATATATATATATATATATATATATATATATATATATATATATATGTGTGTATATATATGTGTGTATATATGTGACTAATAAAAAGACAGCGATTTCAATTGGGTACTTTTAATGTTTTGTATCTGAGGCTGACAAGCAAGTGCAAAATTATTGGTTTTGGGGACAAGAAAGTTACTTGATGATTTACTCAGTATTGCTCTTTATGGATCATTTTGAGTATGACAAATATACAATGTGGAATAATTGTGAGAATGATTACTGATGGTCTTTCTGGTGTGTGACTACTTTACACCCTTATAAGGTATGCCTGTCACCATCAGTAGGGTGGTCTTCAGGCTTCTGTGCACACTCACAAACTGACACCACATGGTATTTAAGACCATATGACAGTTTGCAGGTGTCTACTAGAAATTTGCTGTTAGCATCACAGCTTTGTTGAACTTTGCATTTATGTGTCCTTAGACGTCCCATCTGGCACTCATCGACACTCTGATGATGGCGTACACGGTGGAGATGATGAGTGAGGAGCGGGTCTTGTCCTGCATTAGTAGACATTGCTCTGCTGGGTTTTCACAACAAACGGATGCACTTGTCCAGGAGCTGCCTTATGACACTGAGGATGCCATCACTACATGGCTCAACAAGGTGAGAAGTGCAATCATACCCTGCAAAGTCCATTCCAAATATGTTCATTCATGGGCTGCCATTGTTGTCTACTAGAGACAAACTCATTTAAATAGCACAGAATGAGTTCAGAGTGTTAATCGGTAACGTGGCGCTACACTAAAAATCTTGGAATTGCACAAGATTTCCAATGAATTTTGCTCTTCTCATGATCTTTTTTTTTTTGTCATGTGATTCCTGTTCACATTTTAAAGCCACAGGCAAAAGATGAGTAGGTCGTATTTACAAACTTTCGAACACATAAGGGATTGTTCCTATTTTCTAGGATTCACACATTGGAGGCTTTGGATTGGCTGATAGATTTCAATATCCCTAAGATGTTGCCTCTCACTGTTATACTTTTAAAACTTAAAAGGCAGTAATTAAAGGTAGTTCGGAAAAATAGTTTTATTGTAGGCGTGGCCGCTTTTGTTCTTGTCTTTCAATGTTTTAAGCCTTTAAAAATGCGATAAATGTCAAGAAATGAAAATGACAGGCTGATGTAATTTTACATGTAGTAATTTACCACTAAAATCTGTTTTGTTTTTTACTATTTAATAATAATAATAATCAGACATAGCTATTCAGCCTAAAACATACTTTTTCAAAAATTCTGGTTGTGACATCACAACCAGAATTGATGATAATTTCCCCTAAAAAATACTCCACTATTATTTTAGTCACTTTTCATATAAACTAATTCCATTCCTGTCTGAAATCTAACTTTTCTTTTACTATATGTTCCACCTCAACAGGTGAACGAACACCTGCGAGACATTCTTATTGAAGAGCAAAAACTAAGACAAGTTTCCCATCAAGAATCAAAAAACATCACGCCGAAGGTAAATATTTAGCATTTTTTTCTTTTACTCTAATACTATTTTAACTCCAACTACAACATTTGCAGACTTAGTGGAATGCTTTCTTTGACATAGGCAATACAAACAATTCTAGTAGTTCACACAGATCTAGTAAATCCAACAGATATGAGCCACTCAGTCACGCACCAGCTGCAGGAAAATGCTGGCATGAGATGCTGCATTTCCGTCAGCGCAGACACAAATGGGTGAGGGTGAGGGAGAAAATAGTGGGAGACGGGGGGTAAATAGATGCTCAGTCAGCTTGGGCAAAAAAAGAGGCATGTTAGTTATGTAAGAAGAGGATGGATGACACGACATGCACGTGGAGAGAGAAATGCACATGTAACATACGGCTATGTAACAATGAGAAATGGAGTCAACTTATGGATATTTACACTTTGGGAAATATTGCAGTTTTGCTCACCAACTGTGGAATGGTTTCAGAGTACAGAATATTGGTTGGAGAAAATTCAGCCTTTAATATTAGGACTTCGTGCTCGGACGTTTGGTCGCTGGTCAAATAGTGACAGAGAGTTTACTGTTGAAACCAGCTTTCAACATTATATTTATGAGAGAGAGTTTAATATTTAAGAGAAAGAGTTTAATATCTAAGTACTGTTAATATCTAAATACGGTTTAATATCTAAGTACTGTTTAATATCTAAGTGCTGTTTAATATCTAAGTGCTGTTTAATATTTAAGTGCTGTTTAATATCGAAGTACTGTGTAATATCTAAGTACTGTTTAATATCTAAGTACGTATACTGTTTAATATCTAAGTACTGTTTAATATTTAAGTACTGTGTAATATCTAAGTACTGTGTAATATCTAAGTACTGTTTAATATCTAAGTACTGTTTAATATCTAAGTACTGTTTAATATCTAAGTACTGTTTAATATCTAAGTACTGTTTAATATCCAAGTACTGTTTAATATCCAAGTACTGTTTAATATCCAAGTACTGTTTAATATCTAAGTACTGTTTAATATCTAAGTACTGTTCAATATCTAAGTACTGTTTAATATCTAAGTACTGTTTAATATCTAAGTACTATTTAATATCTAAGTACATTTAACCGGCGACCAAAAGACCGGGGACCAAACAAGCGGTCACATTAGGACTTGAGCTCAAATTGTGTAAAGTTCATCTAGTTTATTTGAATTAAAAAAAAAGTGAATTTCAGAAACCAAAGTCCCGTACTTATGAGCCGAAAAGTGAGTCAGATGTAGCTGCTTGTATTATGCTAATTTGCTGAGTCATATGATCAGATTAGCCCTGACATCTCACAAAAAAAATAATAAAAACGAAGCCTGGAGTGTTAAGAGTAGATCATTTTTTTTACAGTAAAGATCTTTTCATCTTCCGTGAGACCTCCCTTAAAGCACTTCTCCCATGTTACATTTACACCACCAGAACTAAAGCCCAATAAAATGCGTTTATGGTCTATCAGAGGGTTGAGGTCAGAGTTCACAACTTTGTCCACACCAAACTCATCCAAATGTCTTTTAATGAACTTGATTTACTTTGCATTGTTTGTCTCGATATTTGCATGTTAGAACAATGAGGGGAACCCAAGCTTTTCCAAGTGTGTTCATGCTAATTCGCTTTCTGAGCCCTGGAACTCAAACACAGACGCCTATTCATGGAGTTGGATACACTCGGAGGACAACAATTTTACACACACATTCACTTGATGTAGGAGCACAAGACACTTGGATATTCTGGGACTGACAATAATTATATCCCAGGTCTTATGACTAATTGTCCAGCACATTTGTGGGCGGAGACTGGAAGAATTCTTTAGCTGGATGATGTGTATATGTGTCATCAGTAAGTTGAAATGTTTTGTTTTGATAGTTTTTTGGTTCTAATGCTGTGCAATTCTTTGTCGGGATTATTACACGTGAGCCGGAGCATTTTAGATATAATATTTAGATTTTTTTTTTTAATAATGGATTAAGAGAACTGGATGAAAAGCCCTGAATATTCTGTTTTTTTTTAGATATAAAACAATGTTTTTTTAATATATTTTTTGATTTTACAAAATGATTTTTGAACTAAAAACAGAGAAAAAATGGATTAAAAAATGACAATTATTGATTTTAAAAAGGGGAAAATCAGGAAATTTAATGTACACCTATCTTCATTTGAATTTGATCCTTAAAGTCTGAACTTTCTCGGGCCGCACAAAATGATCCAGCGGGCCAGATTTGGCCCCCGGGCCGCCACTTTGACACCAGTTCTATATACAGTACACATTTGTTGGTTTCATTAAAACAATTGTAAGTTCATTTTCATATGGCATCTTAAGATTTGCAGTTTTTTATATGGGATGTCATTTTTTTGCATATAAAAATGGCCCAGTTAAAGCCTTCAAATACTAATGGATATCATTACAATGTATGAATGAAACTTGACTTTTTATTAAGAGCCTTTACCCATTTAGTACATCCTTTGTGATTAGCCCTAATGCCATTTTTTTCCTGTTGTTGTCCATCATCCTGCACTATCAAGTCTCCCAACAAATGGTACTGGAGACTTGTACCTGTAAGTCCATTAAAAAGTCCTAAAACACAATCCTTGCTCCCCAATCCTTGTAGCTAACCAAAATTGTGTTACATTTATCCTCATCCATTCCCAATCCTTTGCATGTAGCCTCCTTAAAAAAGTGTTTTTCACTATTTATTGAGCCAAAAGCACACATTTAACATTGGAAATATCATAATACACCCCCAAAATGTAAAAAAAGTACTTTAGTTTAAAATATTGATGTGAATTTACTCAATATCATTCTTAGTGTCAAATTTGGGTCCATTCAATTCAACCCAAAGCAATTATTGTGTATCAATTTGAACAGGTGAAGACTCAGGATCAATTTACTATGTCAATAGAATACAATTAAATGTTTCTTTATATGTCAAATGAGATTATTTTAATTGACAAAAGATGTAACTGACTTGTACTGTAGTTGTACAATGTGCACTGGCAAGATTAGATTACCGTATTTTCACGACTATAAGGCGCACTTAAAAATCTTAAATTTTCTCCAAAATAGACACTGCGCCTTATAATCCAGTGCGCCTTATATATGGAAAAAACAGAAATCCAAAAACGAAAAACCACCACTGTCGGATATTTAAAAAAAACAAAAACGCCTGAACTGAAACAATACTGTTAAATATGCAGATCAGCCATCTTAGTTTACAAAATCTTCCATCATATAGCTCCTCCCCCACAGCAAGATTTTATACAAAAAAAATCCAAAACATCAACAATGGCTGGCTCTAGAGGTGACTGTAAAGTAGTGAGTGCTTCATACCTGGAAGTCAATAGCAATTACCGTATTTTCACGACTATAAGGCGCACTTAAAAGTCTTAAATTTTCTCCAAAATAGACAGTGCCCCTTATAATACAGTGCGCCTTATAATACAGTGCGCCTTATAATACAGTGTGCCTTATAATACAGTGCGCCTTATATATGGAAAAATGTCATTCATTGAGGGTGCGCCTTATAATGCGATGCGCCTTATAGTCGTGAAAATACGGTAGATAACTTTATTCATCCCGTTTTTGGCAAATTTCATCGTCACAATAAGTAGCAAAAGGGTGAGAATACAGACACAGCAAAAAAATCCAATTCATTTAAGAACCAGCGCTTATTTCCGATGATTTGCATGGTTGCAACTGCATTTGGTCTTGCCCAATCCCGTCCTTTTCCTCCCCAGTTTGTACGCATGAAAAAGAACTTTATGTAAGCAGCCAGATGACACATACAGTGCCACATTTGTGACGATATCTTTGTGTCGTTGCTATGGTTTCAGGCTCGCTACAGGAAGGCTCATAACCTCCATCAGAGCAACGCACCCTTGCTTCCCCTGGTGGACAATCTACTGAAGGACAACACAGATGGTTGTGCCCTGGCAGCTCTGCTTCATTTTTACTGCCCGGAAGCTGTTCCATTCCAAGGTGGGGGTCCACATGTTGCTTTTAAATGTGTCTTTGTCATTTTATTGCACTGCAAAACCTATTGACAAAGACACCCAATCATCACCCATCAAAAACCAATCTGGAATGCTTAATGATAACATAATTAGGCCTCATCTAAGGTTATAAGTACACTATTAAAACAATAGAGCATAGAATAGCATCATGTATAGAGAGTATCACTTTTTTAAGTCATAAAAACAGATATTTATCTCCTTAAATATTTAAAATAATTGTTTTTTTTGGATGTATATTATTTTTTATCCCCTTTACTTCCCTATGTGGGGTTTTGTAGAAAAACCTGGCGCTAATATATACCCAGTTTGGACTTTACCAGAGTGAAAAGTTGAAGAGATGATGATAACCTTTAAAAAGATTGCAGGAAGGAAAGAGGAAAAACAAAAGCCATTTTGCTGTGTGCTTGACTTCATTTCCAAAAATGTTCTACGGCGAGTTCTGATTGGTCAAAAGAGCGGAGTGACGTAAAAGTCTATCCGGTCGGCCTCTAGTTCAAAGATAAACAACTCTGAATGCTCTTTCTCTTTCTCATATACACACACAAGGTGAATACACATGTGTGTACCAGATGTTAAAGTTAGCTAAATCCATTTAAAATTAACAGATGTTTGCTGTCAGTTCAATCCAGTGAAGCTAATTTAAAAAAAATAAAGATCTTCATAAGTATATTATAGCAAAAAGAGAAATTCTGATGATTCATCCTGTTATAATTTTGTCTTTTTACTGCATTTTACTGTTAACACTCAACATTCAACTTATTAAAATCACCACAAAATATGCTTATTATTTGACTAGCAAGATATTTATTGTTATCAGACATTTCTGTATGTTTAAATTATTTTAAACATTCTTTTACTTGAACATCTGAAAGTCGAGTGAACTCCATAGGTATTTGAATTCCTCATTTCAAGACATTCTTTTTTCAGTATAGGAACTATTTTCAGTTTTTTTATGTAAACAAAACCTTATCTCGCTATGGTCTTCCTGTCAACCCCCCCCCTCCCTTGTTGACCCCGCCCCCCCGGCCCAAACAGATATCTGCCTGAAGGAGATCATGTCACTAGCTGACAGCCTATACAACCTCCAGCTGGTCCAGGAGTTCTGCAGGACTAACCTGAACCACTGCTGCCATTTCAGCCTGGAGGACATGCTTTACGCACATACGTCCATCAAGGTAGGCTTCCGTCCGGTATGCTTTTAGGGGTCAATTTCCCTGGCCGATCATTCAACTACTGTTCAGGGTTTGTGTTATTTGTAAAAAAAAAAAAAAATGGCTTACAGTGTCAGGGGTAGGTGTCGCTAGATAAATTTAATGTGATGATATGATAGAGATCATAAATGAATATAGACGGGTGTCGAAGTGGCGGCTCGGGGGCCAAATCTGGTCCGCCACATCATTTTGTGCGGCCCGGGAAAGTAAATCATGAGTGCCGACTTTCTGTTAAAATTATGAGTATAGATGTATATTAAATTTTCTGATTTTCCCCCTTTTGAATCAATAATTGTCATTTTTTATCATTTTTTTCAGTTTTTAGGTCAAAAATCATTTTGTAAAATCTAAAAATATATTTAAAAAATGCTAAAATAAACATTGTTTTAGATCTATAAAAAACTGAAAATGAAGAGTATAGATGTATATTAAATATCTGGATTTTTCCCCTTTTAAATCAATTTTTTTGTGTTTTTAGTTAAAAAATCATTTAGTAAAATCTAAAAATATATTTAAAAAAATGCTAAAATAAAAATTGTTTTATATCCATAAAAAACTAAATACTCAGGGCTTTTAATCCAGTTCTTTTAATGCCATTTATATAAAAAAATCTAAATATTATAGATATAGAAGCTGCAGAAACCAATGCATTTTGAATGTAGATTCAGCTGAAAGCCATTAAAAGAAGGTTGTTTTGAACCAAAAAAGACAGCGGGATATATTACCAATAGGGCAAAATGAGTCATGCAAGGAAAAACTTGGTGTGTGTTGTTGCTAGGCCTGACTTTCTGGGCTTGTTATTTTGCGGCTGTTCATGCGCGCATAGAAGGACAGACATACAGGCATTTTTTTTCTTTTCTCGCTACAGCGAGTGTTGTTCCGCCACCAGACAAAATGAATGTGACAGTCTTTGTGTGACCGGGTTGTTGAGGAAGAGAGACCAAAAACATGGCAACTCCAAGTAGCAAATACAGGGCCAACTTGCAGTGTAATGGGATCCTTGGCGTTGAATTAAGATAAAGTAGGAACATTTTAGTGGTTGAATAATGTGTGAGAGAGAGAGAGAGAGAGAGAGAGAGAGAGAGAGAGAAAGTGGGCGGAAACATTGTCATTCTAGGCACAGCTGACTTGCAGACTATCAAACGTCACCATTGTGACTTTGCCAAAGGATGTTTGTTTGTTTTTTTTGCTCTTCAACACTTGCTTTCATTCTCTTGTTAAGAATAAAACTCTTTGTATTTAAGTGCAAACAGAAATATTTATGTTAGTGGACATAGATATGCAAGTGTATGTGGGTATAGACACTTAAAAACGTAAAGATTACATTTCAGTTTTGTTTCATTTTTCAGTGCAATTTTAATATTGCACCATTTATTTCAATATTTTTTTACTTTATTGTGTGCTAAATGTATCATATCTATTTAAGTCATTATTTCAATATTTTTCCTTTTTGTGCATTGTTAGTTACTAGAAAAATAGTATTTTTTTTTTCATTTTAAACCTTCATAAAAGTTTAAAAAAATCTACAAAAATTTGTCCTAATGATTGCACTACAAATCCTGTCATTTTCTTTTAATCCACACATTTATTTTGTGTTTAATTATTCAAAATGCAACATTGACATAATTTAAATATATCATCTTAGTAAATACAAGGTTTTAACTAGCATATCCATGATTTTTTATGTTTCACAGTCTATTATTTGATATAATTTTTAACCCTTTTTCCCATTCATGCAGTTAGAAAAGATACTGAAAATATTCAAAAAAAACCCCATTCTATTTCTATGTGCTAATGTGCACCACATTTAAAACTACTATGCCTGTATTTTCTTGCAGAGCAACTACCTGGTGTTCTTGGCTGAGCTTTTCTGGTGGTTTGAGGTGGTCAAACCCTCATTTGTACAGCCCCGGATTTTTGACCCCAATGGTACAGTACAGATATCAACAATATTCCCTCTAAGCTGCGCATATGCGTAATTGTCCACTACTCTCGTCTTCTCTGCGCAGCAGCAATCATATGGCGCGTAGTAAATAAAATTGTAAAAATGTAACGACAAGATTTTTGACTCTACAGCTGCTGAGCCTGTACCAGCTCGTAGGAAGATGTCTCCCGTGTCCAAGCAGAACAATGTGGAAAGACCGGATAGCCCAGAGGACGACTCAGATGAAGGTATAGATTTGATTTTGACTTTTAAGCAGATTTCCCAACATTTTTTTTTAAACTAAAAATGTTAATTCCAAAATTTTTGCATTTGTCCCTGTGTTAGGTTTAATGAAGAAATCTACCTCCATGTCCTTTGTGGAAAACTGTGTTGGAACTTGGCCACAAGAGACACGGTATTTACCTAAAACTAAACTATATTATATTTAGATTTTTTTTTTACAAATGGATTAAAATAACTGGATTAAAATCCATGAATATATAGTTTTTTATAGATCTAAAACAATGTTTATTTTAGCTTTTTTTACATATATTTTTACATTTTACAAAATGATTTTTGAACTAAAAACAGAAAAAATTGATTAAAAAATGACAATTATTGATTTAAAAGGGGAAAAATCAGGAAATTTAATATACATCTATACTTGAATTTGATCCTAAAACAGAAATTCAGCACTTATCATTTACTTTCTCGGACCGCACAAAATGAAGCGGCGGGCCAGATTTGGCCCCCGGGCCGCCACTTTGACACCAGTATACTAAAGTATATGACAACCTTATTTAACGCTTTGTGTTGTTGCTAATATCTTCCTCCCTCAGCTCATCCTCACGTGGAATCTCCTTTGATATTCCTCTGGACGGAGATGCCACATTGCCATCCTGCCAAGGGCCGCCTCTCCGTGGCATGACCCGCTCGGTCAGCAGCGATGGTCTCGGGTTCAGGGTTGGATTTCCACCCCGAGGCGCCATGAAGCGCCACGTGTCCCTGGCGCCCGTCAGCGTGAATGGACAGAGTGAAGACTATGATGAGGAGGATGAAGACTTGAACCCGCCACGTAAACCACTAGGCAGGAACAACACCTTCTCCATCAAGAACCAAAGCAGGTGGCTAAATTTTTGATTATTATGTTCATTTCAAGTGGGCCGGACCATTTTAGATATAATATTTAGATTTTTTAAAATAAATAAATTAAAAGAACTGGATTAAAAGCCCTGAATATTCCGTTTTTTTATAGATCTAAAACAATGTTTATTTTATCTTTTTTGAAATATATTTTTAGATTTTACAAAACGATTTTTGAAATAAAAACAGAAAAAATTATTAAAAAATGACAATTATTGATTTAAAAGGGGGAAAATCAGGAAATTTAATATACATCTATACTCTTCATTTTAATTTGATCCTAAAACAGAAAGTCGGCACTCATCATTTACTTTCTCGGACCGCACAAAATGATGTGGCGGACCAAATTTAGCCCCCGGGCCTCCACTTTGACACCTGTGCTTTAGACTCAACACTCCATCTCACTCCTCCATCTTCCTTTTATCCCTAGGCATCCCAACGGAGGCCTTCCCGACCCCAATCACCACGGCAACCGCGGTGGCAACATCACCCCCACGACCCCTCCCAGCATCGAAGAGGCACTCAAAATTATCCACGACACAGAAAGACCCCACGCCAGTTTTGGCATGGCCAACAGAGACGGTGGCTTCTTTCTCCACCACTCTCCACCTTCAGGACCACCAGGGGTGGGGGGTCACGGAGACGACCCAGGTGCTGCAAAAGCCCACTTCAACGACCCCAATTCGCTCTCAACGGATGACACGGGCATCCACGTGAGAACGGAAGAAATCCAAAGCTTAGATGAAGACTCTTCTTTGAGAGACTATTCCGATATAGACCCGGACTGCGAGAGCACGACTCGCTCCTGCCCCCTACCTGACAGGGAGCGCAACAACTGGGACGGACGACACACGGGGGTCGGGGAGTCAAACCCCGGTTCGAGTGCCGGCAGAGGGGATGGCGAAGATGGAAGTCCGGCATCCATGATACCCAGATCTCACACTGTGAGCCCTGCCTCGTCCTACGGCGCCTCCGGTGGCGGATTGGTGCGCATGACGAGCTTCGCCGAGCAGAAGTTTAGGAAGTTGGAGGGACGGAGTAGCGGGGGAACAACACCGGAGAGTTCAGATGTCAATGTGTCGTACAGAAACCCTGCAAAGGACAGTTATACACAGGTTTGTGTTGCTCCATCTTTTTAATCGGGCATTCATTTTTTTTTTTAAATCAAAGTTTCCGCAGGCTCAAAGTTTAAATATGTCTACCACCAATCAAAAATTTCACCTAATTTCTATATACCGTATTTTCACGACTATAAGGCACACTGGATTATAAGGCGCACGCTCAATAAATGACACATTTTAATGTTTTTTCCATATATAAGGTGCACCACATTATAAGGCGCACCCTCAATAAATGACACATTTTAATGTTTTTTTTCTGTATATAAGGCACACTGGATTATAAGGCGCACCCTCAATAAATGACACATTTTAATTTTTTTTACATATAGAAGGCGCACTGGATTATAAGGCGCACTGTTTATTTTGAAGAAAATTTCTGACTTAAGTGCGCCTTATCGTCGTAAAAATACGGTATATAGTAATTCACCTTTCAAACTGATCGTAACCATTGCTAATAAGTGCCTGAAGATGGCGTTAAAGCACTACATTTAAAAACAAATAGCAGGAAATGAAATAATTCACATTTTTAAAAAAATTGGGAGTAAAATTGCTTTATTTTTTATTTTTTTAGATTGGTACACCTCCATTACCAATCACATCTCCCTCCCCCATGACTCCTTCACCCCGAGATCCTTCCCAAGTCATCGCCTCAGAGATGATCCAACTTCGAATGAAGCTGGAAGAGAAACGGCGAGCCATTGAAGCCCAAAAAAAGAAGGTAAAATGAGAAGAAAATGTTCAAAAATGAATAGAAATTTAAATCAATTTTGTTTCCAGGTGGAGGAAGCTTTCACACGGCATCGTCAGAAGATGGGCCGAACAGCTTTTCTGAATGTAGTGCGAAGAAAAGGAGTCACTAACGTCGCCCAAACACCACCTACTAAGACGCTAAACGGCGTGGAGAGGGCGGAACGATGCAAACCTGATGGCGCTGCTCCTAAATCGCCTTGTGAAGATGGCGGAGGTAGGCAACCCATCAAAAGCCATTCCATTCTCTAAATATCTACCAGAATAGCTCCCAAAAAATGATCATAGTTTTTCTCATATCAAGATATTGAACCCATTTGGTATGTGTTTTATTTCATTCCAAATTCTGGAAATGAATTACTACTATGTGGAGAAAACATTGAACATTTTTTTTATTTGTCATGTAGATATCAATCAGTCATTCATTGCATTTTTTGTAGTACTATGAGAAAGTGATGCCCCCTTCATTCCAATTGTATGTGTCAAAGTGGCGGCCCGGGGGCCAAATTTGGCCCACCGCATCATTTTGTGCGGCCCGGGAAAGTCAATCATGAGTGCCGACTTTCTATTTTAGGATCAAATTAAAATGAAGAGTATAGATTTATATTAAATTTCCTGATTTTCCCCCTTTTAAATCAATAATTGTCATTTTTAAATCAAATTTTTACTGTGTTTTTTGTTCAAAAATCATTTTGTAAACTCTCAAAATATATTTAAAAAAACTAAAATAAACATCGTTTTAGATCTATAAAAAAACTGAATATTCAGGGCTTTTAATCCAGTTCTTTTAATCCATTTATAAAAAAAAAAAAAATCTAAATATTATATCAAAAACAGTCCACGAACCAACCCGAGTCTGACACCCTTAATATATGTGATGCAGGCATGACTCCAGGAGAAACTGACCTGGCCGAATACACTCGCTCTATCGAGAGGTTGAACACATCACTGGGTTTCCTTCAGACTGAAATGCAACGTCTGGCCCAACAGCAGGAAAGAATCATGTCCATGAAAGAAGAACAACAAAAAGCTTGGGTCATCTCTCCGCCTGTACCATCACCTCACAGGTAGAAGCACCACTAGAGTTGCAAAGCCATTAAAAAAATTTAAAAAGCCTTCCAAATTCTGAATCCAACTCCATTTCCCTCCCCCAGACAACTCCGCGAATTACGTAGCAGCAGTGTCACAGGTCGAGGATCGACCAGGGGATCGGTGGGTTCCGTGTCCCCGATTTTGTCTTCGTCCACCTCCGCCAATGTCATCGGTCGTCCCTCCGTCGGCCTCAAGAGACGGCCGGCTTCCTTTCACGCCAGGACGCCGCGAACTCCGCGTCCGAATGACCTGAAGATTACGCCTATTAATCGAATGCTCAACACTCCGCCCTCGGTGGACAGTTTACCGAGATTGAGGAGGTTTACGTCTAGCCAAACGCACACCAGTTCGTTTGCGTACCTGAGTGCAGACGGGGAATCTGGGTATGGCAAGAATCCAGAGACCAAGGAAATCGTCAATGAGAACGCGGAAGATTCTCGGACCCCCACGGCCAAAGAAAAGGAGGAGGACAAAGAAGAAACGCTCCCATTGGACGAAGAATCGATAAATTCGGAAATCCTGCGTCAGCCCAAGTCTGAAACCCAAGTTGACAAACACCCTCAGGAGAAGAAAGAACTGGTGGAGGTGACGCTGTCCACGAGTTGGCCGCAAGAAACTGAGGCTGAGGAAGCAGGTGGAGAAACCACAGATGACCAGAAGATGTGCTGTGGATTCTTTTTCAAGGTGAGTACAGAAATTGCCATGGAAACAAAGGCATTACCTACCGTATGCATGCATGTACATCTATGTGTATTTATGTATATATTTGCTTATATATGTATGTATGCATATATGTGCGTATATATGTATGTGTATGTATGTATATATGTGCTTATATATGCATGTGTATGTAAGTATATATATATATATATATATATATATATATATATATATATATATATATATATATATATATATATATATATATATATATGTATGTATGTATGTATGTATGTATGTATGTATGTATGTATGTATGTATGTATGTATGTATGTATGTATGTATGTATGTATGTATGTATGTATGTATGTATGTATGTATGTATGTATGTATGTATGTATGTATGTATGTATGTATGTATGTATGTATGTATGTATGTATGTATGTATGTATGTATGTATGTATGTATGTATGTATGTATGTATGTATGTATGTATGTATGTATGTATGTATATATATATATATATATATATATATATATATATATATATATATATATATATATATATATATATATATATATATATATATATATATATATATATATATATATATATATATGTATATGTGTGTATGTATATATATACATATATATATGTTTCTTTTTATAATGTTGATGAATGAGTGCTGTGTTTTCTGGTCTGTCGTTTAAAAATAATAGGATTTTAAACACAAAAATTAATGCAATTTTAATTGACTTAAACCAAATACACTCTAGTAGAGTTATTAAGATTTTCTTGTATTTGACACACTGCCGTTGACAACAAAGATAAACAAGTGTTTGGAACTTCTTGTTGATTGGACTGAAAACAACGCTGCCATTGAAACAAAAGTGAAATAATCATTTCCCTCTTTCCTTCTTTATAAAACAACAGGATGATGCAAAAGGCGAAGAGGACATGGCGGCGAAGAAAGCAGCTCTCTTACAGAAAAGGCTGAGGCGGGAGAAGGAGACACAGGAGAAGAAACAACAACAAGAGTTGGACCAGGAGCAGAAAAAGGAAGTTGCAAGGTCCATTTCAACTTTCCTTTCCTTGTTATGTTTTACTTTCCCGGGCCACACAAATTGATGCGGCCCGGGGGCCAGATTTGGCCCCCGGGCCGCCACTTTGACACTGGTTTACTTGGTAGTTGTGTGAGGACCGTGGAATGACTGGAGAGAATTTACATATAAAGTACACTTCTACTTACGAGATTTCAAGTTACGAAAAAAGTCTTGAAACCAATTAATTTTTCATAAGTACTGGTACGACTATTTCAAGAGAATACTCACAATACAAAGTTGTACGTATTGCAATAGGTTGAATAACCGTTCCTGTCTTCCAGACTGAAGGCCGAGGAGGAACAACAAAAGAGGGATGAAGAGAAAGAAAGAAGAGAATTCATCAAAAATGAATATTTGAGAAGGAAGCAACTGAAACTCTTTGAGGACATGGATCGGATCGTCAAGCCTCGAGGTGGAAGTCTCAAGAAGAAGCCTCGCCCCAAGTCCATACATCGGGATGTCATGGACTCTTCGG
This sequence comes from Stigmatopora nigra, assembly GCF_051989575.1. Lineage (NCBI taxonomy): Eukaryota > Metazoa > Chordata > Actinopteri > Syngnathiformes > Syngnathidae > Stigmatopora > Stigmatopora nigra. The sequence goes on from NC_135516.1 coordinate 12,038,583, forward strand.
TGACCCCCATGAGAGCTACAGGTCAGGGGTCATACAAATGTTATGTTGCATAAAAGCACAAGAAGTTAGAATCCATTTTAACCTGAAAAATGTTGTTGTTTTGGGTCAGGTGTGCGTCCTAGAGGCTACTCCGTTTCGAGCGTCTCTTTGGCTTCTCTGAATTTGACTGATAATGAGAGCAACCATCCAGATAACAAGAAGCACTACCGGTAAGGGTCTTTCTCTCCTCTCCATGTTTTTTTTTGTGTTTTCTCTGCTTCATACTAACTTTTGCAACAATTGACGTATTAATGAGGTTGCTGTATTGTCTTGTTTTGTCCTTGTCTCCTTTCTTTCTATTGCATGCTTCCCTCAGAGGCAATAAAGTAGCACCTTCTCATGTTCCATTCTTTCTTAACTCTCCTAAAGAAAGAAAGGGAAGGTTAGTAGTCCTACTAGTTTGTGCATAAATGTACTGTGGCTCCACTTTGTCATTTTTTTTTTCAGTGAAAGGCTTAAACGACATGCTATTCATTTTTTGCAGTAATAATATACTTAGTCATGACCATGACACCACCATTTTATGTAACCTTTTTTTTTATAAATGGATTAGAAGCCCTGAATATTCATTTTTTATAGATCTAAAACAATGTTTATATTAGCTTTTTAAAATATATTTAATACATTTTTGAACTAAAAACAAAGAAAATGTGGATTAAAAAAAATCGTAATTAGCGATTTAAAAGGAGGAAAATCAGGAAATGTAATCTATACTCTTCATTTTAATTTGATCCTAAAACAGAAAGTCGGCACTCATGATTTACTTTCTTGGGCCGCACAAAATGATGCGGCGGGCCAGATTTAGCCCCCGGGCCGCCACTTTGACACCAGTCCACTTTAGTATTTTTTCATGTCGATTCAGCTGTTCTACCTACCTATTGTCCCCTGTCTCAGATTTATCTTTGGTTCAAATATTTGTCTTCCTTCTATGCCAACTGCCCACATTTCCAAAATGTCGCCTCAATCCACTCCAACAGAAGCCATGATGACAGACCTTACATTTCCTTTGCTTGGTTGAACGTGCCTTCCTGTGGCTTTCAGCACAGATTTCTGTGATACGAGCACAAACGGGCCGCCATCCTTTTCCATCCCATCCAACCGCCATATTTACCTTACGTACATCCCACTCACAGTCACTCCGTTCTTTACAGGCCAGACTCTGCCGGGGGTTTCTCCTCATGTCCTTCTGCTGGCAGTCGGAATGGAGAAAAGGATTGGGAAAACGATTCCACCACTTCTTCCACGCCTTCCAACACCGAGTACACAGGTATTGGTTTTATCGGGGCGGGGTCTGGGGCTAGCACATTCAGCGTTTTTATCATTTTGATGCATTCTAGGACCCAAACTATACAAGGAACCCAGTGCTAAATCCAATAAGCACATCATCCAGAACGCTTTGGCTCACTGCTGCCTTGCTGGAAAGGTCAACGAAGGCCAGAAAAACAAGATCATCGATGTATGGTTAAGACTTATTCTCATATGAATGTGATTTTGCCAAAAAAAGATTAAAAAAATCCACATTTTCCCCTTTTTTTCGTCTGCAGGAAATCGAAAAATCAGACGCAAATAGTTTCCTGGTGTTGTTTCGTGACGCCGGTTGCCAGTTCCGATCCGTGTATGCCTATTGTCCCGAAACGGAGGAGATTACCCGGCTGACTGGAATTGGGCCGAAGAACATCACGGGCAAGATGATTGAAAAACTTTATAAGTATAATTCGGATAGGAAACAGTTTAGTCAGATCCCGGCTAAGACTATGTCAGCCAGTGTGGATGCCATTACAATTGCCAATCATTTATGGCAGAATAAGAAGCAGGGTACTCCTAAAAAGATGCACTTGAAGTAGTAAAGTACTCGGGGATGTAGAAAGTACTTTGTTGATGTTCAATTTCCACATGAATTAAGACAATTTTACTGCTAATATGGCAAAAATTGTGCAAAAATACACAATCCCAATTCTAGTAGTGAACTTATTGGTACCCCTGCTTTAGACCAAGGGTAGGGAACCTATGGCTCGGGAGCCACATGTGGCTGTATCGATGAGTGCATCTGGCTTTTTGCTAACCTGTGAGCTAAAATATGGAAACCGCTGATTACAGAACTGAGATATTACATCTAGAACTGCTTTAATTTTCATTTTTTTGCAGTACACTCTTCTGGAATGCATCCTCTCATTGATTGGCAACAGCATATGATTTTTTTTTTTTTTAATATTCATTTTTTTCCACTTTAAAAGTGGTGAATATACTAAAATAAATTTTTAAAGGCACTCGTTTACATGTATTTTAACTTTTTAATTCGTAGTATGGCTCACAAGGAATAACATTGGAAAATATGAATTGTTTATGGCTCTCTTTGTCAAAAAGGTTCCCGACCCCTGCTCTAAAGACAAAACCAATGACTACATGGACCTTAAACTCATCACGGATATGAATACAAACTGTATTTTGAACTGGAAATATTTGAAATCTGATATCACAACTGGCGTGTGAGACAAAACAAAAAACACAGGTGACATCCGAATTGAATGGTCGCCACTTTTAACCCTAATGTGCCAAAAAGCATAATAGACAAACTCCCATGTGAATGTCCCGCAACGTGTTTTTTTCCGAGAAGTTAAACATGTGTGGCCTTATGCTTGTTTTGATCGTGAAGAGTTCGTCAGCATCGTTACAGGTTGTCATGGAAACCACGCCATGAAAATGGACCGCCTATCTGATCAGGGATCAGTACAAATGGCCTCTACAACTCTTTATGTACAGACATTATTTTGTGTGTGTGTGTGTGTGTGTGTGTATTTTAAGTGCCATTAAGAGTATTTCTCATTTTCAAAGAATAATTGCGTGCCATCAAACTTTCCTCTTGTAAAACACTATTTATTTCTATCGTTGTCATTCGTTTAACAGATTTTTGAATTTTATCCAGAGTATCATAATATACTTCTTGAATTTATTTGTATATGAGCTTTTGTGTATCTTTTCTAATTTATCACACATTATTTCCATGTTCATTTCTGAACCTTTAACTGTCACTTTTATTTTTCTTTTATTGTTTCTGACAAAAATTCCGTATATTGTGTGCAATGGAAACGGTTTTTGATCCTGTCTGGCTATACTTGTAAATATACAAGGTTTTTTTTAAATGGGTTATGTCACAGATGCTCCTATTTGTTAATTGACGATGAAGTTTTACATTACCATTCAGTATGCATTGGCACTGTACAGATATATTTTGGAATACACTAAAGTATTTTTTGTAATAACAGGTGGGCTTGTGTTCTTATGTGTGTTGAAGGAAGTTTGGCTGTAAAATGAAATTTAAGGTTGTAATGTATACAGATTTACTTTCTTTTAAATGCCTAATTTTCCGTTGTATGAATATTCTCAACAGATCTTGTACATTTGTTGTTTGCCCCATTCTTTGAGCTTTATTAAAAATGCAGCAAAATTCAAAATTTATTCAGCATCATTTAGTAATGTCTGTAGTTTATTTTTTTAATAAAATAATATTACTACAATGTATTATGTTCAGAAGCATGACTAATTACTTGAAATAAACATGGGCAGTTTAATTATTTACAATAATAACTAAGTAAAAACTCCAGAGTACAGTATTTAACATTTGAATCAATATATTCACATTTATTATTTATCTTTACAACTTTTGTATACTTTGGCCATCTAAGTTTTCAGTTGTTAATTATTTTAATTTTAATAATTTTGTTTTCATTAACATTTTATTAATTACTATAAAATGTATTCTTAAATATATAGATGAAAAATATATTTTGACCAAAAATGGTCCCTTTTTAAAGGGATAAGTGCACTTGTTGGTGATACATTTTCAAAATAAAAGTTTTACTTGATATGTAGTAGGACGTATTGACATTTTTGGGGTAGCAGTTTAGAAAATAACGTGATGTTCATGAATGCACCACCACGAGGGTTGAGCAGGGCCACGCCAGACTCACGTCAATCCGAGAGGAGGGGTTCACAAGTCGGCTTCAGGGGAGGCGGTTACCGTCCATAGGCACACCGTCAAACCTCCAGTCAACAACACCGAGTGACACCCAAGTGTCAGGGCGTGCAAACATCACGGCGACGCATCGGCTGTGTTTTTTCACCCCATGTTTTCCTCCTAACTGGTGAGTATTTCTCACGATTTCCCCTCAATTATTGACGTCGTTGCTGGTCGCCGGGGAACACAGCACCCCGCCCGGCTAACAAGCGGATGATAGCGTCCTGCTTTCCTTTGCCTTCCGCCTGGCGATCGGTCATCAAACCTCTGTTTCTAACGCCTAGTAAATTAGCCAGTTTGGTATGAGCCGCTTATGGTAACTATTTGCTGCTTTGCTGTAATCCGACTGCACCACTGGGCATGCAATGCTAACAAGTAGCCTAATCTCCTTATGCCTTTTTTTTGCTAACCACCGTTCCTTTTGCATGCTAACCTTGGATCGACTTTTAAAAAAAATACGTTTTACTAGTTCAACTTGTGTTTGTGACGTTTTTTTCATTCAAAGACAATCCTAAATGGCTCTGGTTAGAAATGTTTTGTCAAGGTAATCAACCATTACTTCGTTCTCGTCCAGGTGTTTTCAGCCATTGATTTACTAACATTTTTTTTGGCCAAATCAGTGCAAATCTATGCCCTAAAATCTAAACTTTCTGAATTAACTTGCATTTAATTATTTTGTTTTAATTCAAACATTTATTTTTTTGAAGATGCTATAGTGGAATATTGATTTTAGAGTGCCTGGACTACCTTACAGTCAAACTGTTGTGATGGTTGAGTCTTTTATTTTGAAGGTTTAAGTAGGAATTTTTCAAATGGCTAAAATTTCATGGAAGATTGAGGACAAGAAAAATGGTTTCACACACTAATTCCGATTGATGTTTTTGCAGCCCATCGCCATCATGACAGAGGAGGAAACTATAAATGTGAAGGAGGTGGAGATTGTCAAGGGGATCTTGGACTTTCTCCATTCTAGGAAGTTGCACATAAGCATGCTAGCCCTGGAAAAGGAGAGTGGTGTCATCAATGGCCTCTACTCGGACGATATGCTCTTCCTCAGGTAGGCCTCCATCATGACCTATTTCACCCCTATTATAGAGATGTGCAACTGTTGTAATCGTTGTAGGCAACTTGTACTGGATGGCCAATGGGATGAAGTCCTACAGTTCATTCAGCCATTGGAGTGTATGGAGAAGTTTGACAAAAAGAGGTACAGGATGACTATTTTCAGTCATCAGTGACTGTTTTGGACAAAAATAAACTGTAGATGGCATCAAAACACAAGGTTGATTTATTCTCAATCCCAGGTTCCGGTATATCGTCTTAAAACAGAAGTTTTTGGAAGCTCTTTGTGTGAATAATGCCATGTCTGCTGAGGATGAGCCACAACATGTAAGTAAAAATACACCACATTTTGCACTTGGTATATAATGTTACATCAAGGGTGTTCAACTCTGGCCCTCAAGGGCCCTTATCCAGTCTGTTTCCATGTCTGAGACTGAATAGGGGCGCTTGAGGACAGAAGTTGGACATCCCCGTCTTACAGTGTTGGTCCCAACAGCGCCCCATTCTCTGTCGTGGTCGAGTGGTGTAATTGCAGTTTAAATGATCACATTTTTTATCGCGTTTTTATTATTGTTGTTGACAAAAATTATTTCACGATAATTATTGTTTTGCTTTTATCGTCCAGTTTTAATTGCAGACAAGGGTGATGATTTTGACTTTAGAAAATGGCATTCTGAAATATTTATGTATTTTCCAAGTCAGCAATTTGATGTAATTGGCCTGGAAGCTGGGAGTCATTAATGACTATTGTATAAATAATTCAAGGGATATGTATTTGTACCCATAATGCTGTAAACCTCAATTCATGTGGAGACTAAGAGAGCGTCTTGCACCCTCATTGAAACCTTACCAAACAGTGTATTTTGTTCACAGCATGAATACACCACCCCCTCTCCGCAAAAGCAGGGCGGTAGTTTTAATTGTCATGTCAGTCGATATTATCGGCCTCCATTGATTCAAGTAAATTGGGTTAACAGTGTTAACTGGTTTAACCAAGCTGTCATAGAAGTGCAGCTGTGACAGAGTGCTACAACTTGTGCACAGTGACAGGATTGGGTCGCATATTTTGATAGTAGGTCAAAATACCGTATTTTCATGACTATTCGACGCATCGTATTTTTAGGCGCAGTGTCAATAACGAGTGCTATTTCTGTATTTTATACACACAAGGGACGCATTGTTTTTGTAGACGCCGGAAGGCAAATAGTAGCTAGCTAGTAGCTAGTGTTACTATTTATTTTATCGTGATAACGATTATAGTATTGGTCCATATATAAGGCGCACTGCATTATAAGGCGCCATTTGAAGAAAATTTAAGACTTATGTGCGCCTTGAAAATATAGTACTTGGTTTTGAAGTATTTTGTCAATGTCAAAAGCTGATGACTCAAGAACTATTATTTTGTAAACCATTAAATCAATTGTTGAAGACAATTTTCAATCCAAGTGTTCATTGCTTCTTATTTTTTTAGTTGGAGTTTACTATGCAGGAGGCGGTCAAATGTCTCCACACCCTGGAGGAGTTTTGTCCCTCAAAAGACGACTACAGCAAACTTTGTCTACTGCTCACCTTGCCTCGGCTCACAAACCACGCCGAATTTAAGGTCAGAAATTTCTGTTATTGGTGTTATTATCTTCACAAGGTCTGGTTGTGTTAATGTGCGACTGTATTGCAGGACTGGAACCCGAGCACGGCCCGGGTTCAATGTTTTGAAGAGGCCTGCACTATGGTGGCTGAGTTCATCCCAGCGGATAGGAAGCTGAGCGAGGCTGGATTCAAAGCCAGTAGTGATCGACTCTTCCAGTTGCTCCTCAAAGGTGTCCTCTATGAGTGCTGCGTGGAGTTTTGCCAGGTATTGACCCATTTCATACTTTTATGATTAATCTAAGATACTTTCATGACATTGAAACGTAAAATAAAACAATCACAGATGGCAATTGCTCACTACTCTCGTCTTCTCTGCACAGCAGCAATCATATGGCGTGCAGTAAATAAAATCCAAACTTTTTATATATTTTTTTTAATCACTTTCACCATGATGGCGCCGTTTACGTGGCAGCCAGTGGCAGTAGCTCTGTCCACTCTTATGTTTTTTCGTGTTTTACAGCATGTTTTACATGAAAAATTAGAGGGAACATTGCCCCTGACTTGCACTTTTTCCATTAAAACTCAGACAAAAATCGTCTCCTACCTTAACAAAGCTGGTTCTATGTCAAAAAAATTGTCATTTCTAATGGCAAAAATGAACAGTGTATACATGTTCATCATATATTGGGCCAGGAATCAATTGCTAACCACATAACCTCATTTTTGGATCCTTTTTTAAAAACATTTATTGGCAATGGAAAAAACAAGTTTCAAGCCAGTGATTTTAAAATGGCACTCTCTAGAGAATTAGGATTATTCTCTGCAGATTAATTTTTTTACATCACTTTTTCCTGACTAATGAGCCGTCTTGAGGGTTGTTGCATGACTTGCATTTTCTTTCGGCCTGCAGAGTAAGGCGACGGGTGAGGAAATCACCGAAAGCGAAGTACTTCTCGGCGTTGACATGCTGTGCGGTAACGGCTGCGACGATGTGGACTTGTCCCTGCTGTCCTGGATGCAAAACCTGGCCCACAGCGTCTTCTCATGCGCCTTTGAACAGAAACAGCTCAACATCCATGTGGACCGCATGGTCAAACCGGCCAAAGCCGGTTACGGCGACCTTCTCACGCCACTCATTAGCAAACTTTCTCCGTACCCGTCATCGCCGCTGCGAAGGCCGCAGTCCGCCGACACTTACATGTCGCGCTCTTTGAATCCGGCTCTGGACGGCTTGGCTTACGGGCTCGCTGGCACGGATAAGCGAACCGGTGGCGGAGACGCTCCACCGGGTAAAGGCGTCGCCTCGATGTCTCACTCATTCGCTAACTTTCACTATCCGGGAGGACAAAATCTTAGCAGGAGCCTCATGTTGGAGAGCTCTGATTGCCACAGTATTTTTGAGGAATCACCTGAAACGTAAGTGGCCAGTTGAGAAACAATACAGTAATCCCTCGAATATCGAATGCTAACCAGTTTCAGCGTGGATTTTCACATTTGTATGAACTTAAAAATATATATTTACATCGATATATTTATTTTTTTTCAGTGCTGAGTCCTTGTAGCAAAAGTTTCAGCATGGATTTTCACATTTTTATGGACTTAAAAAAATTGTTTTAACAATTAATAGTCGGAAAAAATCACGAAGTAGTGAATTTGCGATAATTGGAGACACGATATTTGAGGGATTACTGTATTTTTTGGGTTATTTTTTTGTATTGTTTCACTCATCCTAGGCACTTAACATATACATTTAATCATTAGACCCTAACAATACTTTTTGTGTAGGAAAAAAAAAAAATCTGATCCCTGATATTTACTATTGTAGGTCAAGGACTGACACACCTGTGGACAAAATGATGGGTTCAACTCCGAACTCGCGTCCTGCGTCGGCTCCAGGCGAAGATGCACCTCCGATTGGCTCTGCTGAAAAGAACGAGGTTAAACCCAAACTTTCCTTATTTTTCAGACTATAAATCATACCCTAAAACTCTTGTGTCAAAGTGGTGGCCCGTGGGCCAAATCTGGCCCGCCGCTTCATTTTGTGTGGCCTGGGAAAGTAAAACATGAGTGCCAACTTTCTGTTTTAGGATCAAATTAAAATGAAGAGTATAGATGTATATTAAATTTCCTGATTTTCCCACTTTTAAATCAATAATTGTAATTTTTTAATCATTTTTTTTCAATTTTTAGTTCAAAAATCATTTTGTAAAATCTAAAAATATATTTAAAAAAAAGCTAAAATAAACATTGTTTTAGATCTATAAAAAAAACTGAATATTCAGTTCTTCTAATCCATTTATAAAAAAAAAATCTAAATATTATATCTAAAACGGTCGTTAATGTGGCCCGCGAACCAACCCGAGTCTGACACCATTGCCCCAAAACAATCCTTGTTGTGCCGCATTTATTAATACATGCCTTGTTCTTCTTTACCTGGCAGCCTTGGGACAGCACAGAGAAGTACGAGGAGTTTTACCGTCAACGCCTGCGTGTGCAGCAGCACCTGGAGCAAAAGCAGCAGCAAAGGCAGATGTACAAACAGATGCTATTGGAGGGCGGCGTTCAGCAGGAGCCCCCGCCCACCGACATGCAACACAGCCTCACCGAAAAGTTCCTCAACAAGTAAGAACCACGGACGGTCCGGTCCGTCTCACTCGCCATCAGGGTCTCTCATAACTAAGGAGGGGCACACTTTTAAATGATTCATGTCCACATGGGGGGCATACCTCCTTCTCCCCAGTGCGCCATCTGTCTGGCCATTGTCACATAACACATACTCATTATCATATCCCTTTTAACATTTCCCCTGAGGTTGTCTGCATTATTCACATTGTCAGCTGGGTCTCGTTCAAATCCTTTTTAATATATTTCACCAAGTGGATGTTTATTTCATTTATTTGAGGTTGTATATTCATTAAAGGATTTTAAATATGTCCAAAACTCTAATAGATAGCAGTCACTTATGTCTGTGCTTATCAATGGACTAGTGGTTGTAACTAAGGGAGCTTTAAGGTCAAAGTTTTTTTTATTATCCTATTTTTCCGCACTATAAGTCGCACTTTTTTACCTATTTTTTTCTCCTTGACCACTGACAGCCTGTTATGTAGTTTTTTTAGGCCATAGTTATCTAAAAAAATATATATATATATATATCTTATCAGATGCCTATTTAGTCTGTTGTTCTCTATTTTACTATTTTTACTTTAGCTTTTGATCAGATTAAAAAAATTGCCCTTCCAGAAATGCGACCTATAGTCCAGTGTGACTTATATATTGTTGTTTTTCTTCTTCGTTGTGTAATTTTTGGGTAGTGTCACTGTTATTCTGAAAAAAATATTGGAAGTGCCTTGATAAAATCCACAGTTTCCATTGGCTATATCCCTCAGAAAAAGTACTGATGTTGAATCTATTGTGTGTGATCAGATCCATCCAGAAGCTGGAAGAGCTCAATGTGGGGATGGAGTGTTTAGGAGACGAGGTAAAGTCTCTGGCCCAGCAGTGCAACGGCAACCCGCCCGTCTCCGAGTGCAACAACAACCCGCCATCCGCCAGCCCGGAGCACGACAGGAGTCGTGGGGGGGTTTTGCTCAGCAGCACTCCGCAGAATGTCGCCGGGGGCCGTCCTGTCTCCCCACTCGACGAATCACCCGTTTTATCACACAGGTTGGTGGCATTTTACAAAGTTTTTTTATTTTATTTTTTAACGTTTGTTTCATTTTTTACAGCGGGCAGAATCACCAACCGGGTCCTCACGGTGACTCACCTGGTTCTTTATCCCGTAAAGAAGTATGTTTACACATTTCTTGTCCATTGTCAGTGTCCAGCTTCAAAGTGCACTACTTTCTACCAAATTGGCCCGAATATTAGACATTTTTGATTATATGATGACTTTAGATTCAATATTTCTAACAAAAATAATGACAGTACAGCTGAAACAAATGATTCAAACTATATTTTTGAGAGAAAAAGCATTTTATTTTGACTCATTCAATTCATGCAAAAACTGTCTATCAAATCTTAATATCTGAACATTTAAATATGTCAACTAAAGTGTGATCACATTTGTAAATTAATGGTTTCTATTTTTTGAAATGTAAATGAACCAATCTTGTGATAAAACAACAAAAATACAATTACTGCATTAACCATGTTTTCAGCATTTGCCTTAAAAATATATCTAGACTCCAAATTTAAGATGACACTTCAGTCTTATTTTTATGCAAAAAAAACGTCGTCTTACATTCAGGCCAAGAAAATGACTAGTTGTGTGTGTATTATAGTTTATTGTGGTCACGTTCCTTAATGAACAATGTGATTGATTTCAGCTCACAAGTCAGTATATAAAGTAGAGCTTGTCCATCTTTCAACAGGATGGCGACAAAGAAAAAAGTCTTTTTGTGGCCGTGCATACGCTGGAAGATACGCAGGCTGTGCGTGCCGTTTCCTTCCACCCCTCCGGAGCCCTCTACGCCGTTGGCTCCAACTCTAAAACTCTTCGCGTCTGCGCTTATCCCGAAAAATTAGACCCCAGGTGAGCTTACCCCCTCAAATTCAATGTAGAACTTTAAAACACAACTTTTTGTTCAATGTATTTATTTGTTGGTCTGCTTCTTTCTTGCACCAGTGGCTCGAGTCCAATCAAGCAGCCGGTGGTCCGCTTTAAGAGGAATAAACATCACAAAGGTTCTATCTACTGCGTAGCCTGGAGTCACTGCGGGCAACTGCTGGCCACCGGTTCCAACGACAAATTTGTCAAAGTTCTACCGTTCAGTGCCGAGACCTGCAATGCCACAGGTGAGCGTGTTTTTAAAGTCAAGAGTGATCATGATTTTGTTGGTAGATAAATCTTTTTTTCTTTAAAAAATGACATAGTATAATAAGGCTTTTTTAGATGAAAAAATGACATAGTATAGTAAGGCTTTTTTAGATGAAAGAACTACATAGTATAGTAAGGCTGTTTTAAATGAAAAAACTACATAGTATAGTAAGGCATTTTTAAATGAAAAAACTACGTAGTATAGTAAGGCTTTTTTAAATGAAAAAACGACATAGTATAGTAAGGCTTTTTTTAAATGAAAAAACGACATAGTATAGTAAGGCATTTTTGAATGAAAAAACTACATAGTATAGTAAGGCTTTTTTAAAAGAAAAAACGACATAGTATAGTAAGGCATTTTTGAATGAAAAAACTACATAGTTTAGTAAGGCTTTTTATTTTCAAAAACGACATAGTATAGCAAGGCATTTTTTGAATAAAAAAACGACATAGTATAGTAAGGCATTTTTTGAATAAAATAACGACATAGTATAGTAAGGCATTTTTTGGAAAAAAAACGACATAGTATAGTAAGGCTTTTTTCTTTAGAAAAACTACGTAGTTTAGCAAGGCTTTTTTCTTTATATAAGCAATTTATTTATGATGTTCACCTACTCATAACTAACTTTTAATATCACATTTTTTATGATGAATGATAGGAAGCCAGCACAACATCCTGTGGCATGTTTGGTATTGAAAGACTGAAATGGGTTCATCCCAATGAAAAGTGCAAACACTTTCAAGATTGACTTTTATTTTTTATTATTTATCCCAGGCCCAGATTTGGAGTTCAGCATGCACGACGGCACCATCAGAGACTTGGCCTTCATGGAAGGCCCGGAAAGCGGCGGGGCCATCTTGATCAGCGCCGGGGCGGGAGACTGCAACATCTACACCACCGACTGCCAGCGAGGACAAGGCCTACACGCCCTTAGCGGACACACGGGTACGCCTCACGCCACACACAAGCGGCGCCGTACAAAGCGCTAACGTGAGAGCTCTACGTGCAGGTCACATCCTGTCTCTTTACACCTGGGGCGGCTGGATGATCGCATCTGGGTCCCAAGACAAAACCGTACGATTTTGGGACCTCAGGGTGCCCAGCTGCGTACGAGTAGTGGGAACGGCTTTCCACGGCTCAGGTACGACAAGTAGAAGTGAGTTTATAATGAACATTTTATTGATTTTCATTTTTTTTTTCAAATTCTGCCATCTCGCAGGTAGCCCAGTCGCCTCGGTGGCGGTCGACCCGAGCGGCCGTCTGTTGGCGACGGGACAGGAGGACAGCGCGTGCATGCTGTACGACATCCGAGGAGGGCGCATCGTGCAGGTGTACCGTCCACACGGCAGCGACGTGCGCTCGGTGCGCTTCTCTCCCGGCGCTCACTACCTGCTCACCGGCTCCTATGACACCAAAGTCATGGTCACCAATCTTCAAGGTCAGCTCTCGAGTTTGTGCGTCGATCATGTACAAACGTTTTTTTCACAGCGACATAGTATAGTAAGGCTTATTTCTTCGTAAAAAACGACATAGTATAGTAAGGCATTTTGTTTGAAAAAAACGACATAGTATAGTAAGGCTTTTTTTTCGTAAAAAACGACATAGTATAGTAAGGCTTATTTCTTCGTAAAAAACGACATAGTATAGTAAGGCTTTTTTTCGTAAAAAACGACATAGTAAAGTAAGGCTTTTTATCGCAAAAAACGACATAGTATAGTAAGGCTCTTTTCGTAAAAAACGACATAGTATAGTAAGGCTTTTTTTTCGCAAAAAAACGACATAGTATAGTAAGGCTTTTTATCGCAAAAAAACGACATACTATAGTAAGGCTTTTTCTTCGTAAAAAACGACATACTTTAGTAGGGTGTTTTATCTTCGTAAAAAACGACATAGTATAGTCAGGCTTTTTTTCGTAAAAAACGACATAGTATAGTAAGGCTTTTTATCGCAAAAAAACGACATAGTATAGTAAGGCTCTTTTCGTAAAAAACGACATAGTATAGTAAGGCTTTTTTTCGCAAAAAAACGACATAGTATAGTAAGGCTTTTTATCGCAAAAAAACGACATACTATAGTAAGGCTTTTTCTTCGTAAAAAACGACATAGTATAGTCAGGCTTTTTTTTCGTAAAAAACGACATAGTATAGTAAGGCTTTTTATCTTTAAAAACGACATAGTATAGTATGGCTTTTTATCGCAAAAAAACGACATAGTATAGTAAGGCTTTTTATCTTCAAAAACGACATAGTATAGTAAGGCTTTCTTTTGTAAAAAACGACATAGTATAGTAAGGCTTTTTTTTCGTAAAAAACGACATAGTATAGTAAGGCTTTTTATCGCAAAAAAACGACATAGTATAGTAAGGCTTTTTATCGCAAAAAAACAACATAGTATAGTAAGGCTTTTTATCGCAAAAAACGACATAGTATAGTAAGGCTTTTTATCGCAAAAAAACGAAATAGTATAGTAAGGCTTTCTATCGCAAAAAAACGACATAGTATAGTAAGGCTTTTTATCGTAAAAAACGACATAGTATAGTAAGGCTTTTTTTTCGTAAAAAACGACATAGTATAGTAAGGCTTTTTTTCGTAAAAAACGACATAGTATAGTAAGGCTTTTTATCGCAAAAAAACGACATAGTATAGTAAGGCTTTTTATCGCAAAAAAACGACATAGTATAGTTAGGCTTTTTATCGCAAAAAAACGACATAGTATAGTAAGGCTCTTTTCGTAAAAAACGACATAGTATAGTAAGGCTTTTTTTCGCAAAAAAACGACATAGTATAGTAAGGCTTTTTATCGCAAAAAAACGACATACTATAGTAAGGCTTTTTCTTCGTAAAAAACGACATAGTATAGTCAGGCTTTTTTTTCGTAAAAAACGACATAGTATAGTAAGGCTTTTTATCTTTAAAAACGACATAGTATAGTATGGCTTTTTATCGCAAAAAAACGACATAGTATAGTAAGGCTTTTTATCTTCAAAAACGACATAGTATAGTAAGGCTTTCTTTTGTAAAAAACGACATAGTATAGTAAGGCTTTTTTTTCGTAAAAAACGACATAGTATAGTAAGGCTTTTTATCGCAAAAAAACGACATAGTATAGTAAGGCTTTTTATCGCAAAAAAACAACATAGTATAGTAAGGCTTTTTATCGCAAAAAACGACATAGTATAGTAAGGCTTTTTATCGCAAAAAAACGAAATAGTATAGTAAGGCTTTCTATCGCAAAAAAACGACATAGTATAGTAAGGCTTTTTATCGTAAAAAACGACATAGTATAGTAAGGCTTTTTTTTCGTAAAAAACGACATAGTATAGTAAGGCTTTTTTTCGTAAAAAACGACATAGTATAGTAAGGCTTTTTATCGCAAAAAAACGACATAGTATAGTAAGGCTTTTTATCGCAAAAAAACGACATAGTATAGTTAGGCTTTTTATCGCAAAAAAACGACATAGTATAGTAAGGCTCTTTTCGTAAAAAACGACATAGTATAGTAAGGCTTTTTTTCGCAAAAAAACGACATAGTATAGTAAGGCTTTTTATCGCAAAAAAACGACATACTATAGTAAGGCTTTTTCTTCGTAAAAAACGACATAGTATAGTCAGGCTTTTTTTTCGTAAAAAACGACATAGTATAGTAAGGCTTTTTATCTTTAAAAACGACATAGTATAGTATGGCTTTTTATCGCAAAAAAACGACATAGTATAGTAAGGCTTTTTATCTTCAAAAACGACATAGTATAGTAAGGCTTTCTTTTGTAAAAAACGACATAGTATAGTAAGGCTTTTTTTTCGTAAAAAACGACATAGTATAGTAAGGCTTTTTATCGCAAAAAAACGACATAGTATAGTAAGGCTTTTTATCGCAAAAAAACAACATAGTATAGTAAGGCTTTTTATCGCAAAAAACGACATAGTATAGTAAGGCTTTTTATCGCAAAAAAACGAAATAGTATAGTAAGGCTTTCTATCGCAAAAAAACGACATAGTATAGTAAGGCTTTTTATCGTAAAAAACGACATAGTATAGTAAGGCTTTTTTTTCGTAAAAAACGACATAGTATAGTAAGGCTTTTTTTCGTAAAAAACGACATAGTATAGTAAGGCTTTTTATCGCAAAAAAACGACATAGTATAGTAAGGCTTTTTATCGCAAAAAAACGACATAGTATAGTTAGGCTTTTTATCGCAAAAAAACGACATAGTATAGTAAGGCTTTCTTTCGTAAAAAACGACATAGTATAGTAAGGCTTTTTTTTTCGTAAAAAACGACATAGTATAGTTAGGCTTTTTATCGCAAAAAAACGACATAGTATAGTAAGGCTTTTTATCGCAAAAAAACGACATAGTATAGTTAGGCTTTTTATCGCAAAAAAACGACATAGTATAGTAAGGCTTTTTTTTTCGTAAAAAACGACATAGTATAGTAAGGCTTTTTATCTTCGTAAAAAACGACATAGTATAGTAAGGTGTTTTATCTTCGTAAAAAACGACAAAGTAAAGCCTTGTTCTTTAAAAATGACATGGTATAGTAAGGCTTTATTGTAAAAAACGACACAATAAATGATCATTAAAATGAAAGACTTTTTATTTCTCCACCACCAGGCGACCTGACCAAGCAACTTCCCCTGACCGTGGTCGGAGAGCACGGCGACAAGGTGATCCAATGTCGCTGGCACACCGACGACCTCTCTTTCCTGTCTTCGTCTGCCGATCGCACCGTCACGCTGTGGACTCATAACCCGTGAACGGGAGAAGAAGAAAAAAAAAGGCTGGGTAGGAAACGGCAACGGTTAGAAACTAGTGCATCGTTGCATCCATCCGCTGACGAGGTAAGACCCCGTTAAATTGAGTCAATATTCTTTGTAGCCATCTCCAGATTCCCTTGAGATGGAAATCAATTATATTGAAAGAACGCACAATCACATTTGATTTAGCCATTGTCATAGCACTGGAACTCGGAACTTTGCGACGACATTACGCACACGTTAGTTATAGCAGGTTGCATGCATGCCAGCTTCTTTTCATGATGGTGCCTTGCTTGTTTTTTTTTAAAGTCATGTTTTGCTTTTTAGCACACCAAGTAACACTTTACAGCTACAATTGCAGTTTGAAATTTTGGCTTTTGGCGTGTTTATAGCAAGCTTGTGGTGGCAGCGTTTACCGTTCGTTGTTGCTGTCGCTATATGACGCACTAACGTGGTTATTAGTCCAAATATTGTTTTTAAAATGAGTTTACAGTATTTTTTGGCATAAATAGGGGAAGATTGTTATTATTAGGTCAGTGTCCAAAGGGAATTAAAGTACACCTTTTGTTTAAATGCTGCCGTACTAAGAGAACAATAGGAGGAAGTTTGTTATCTTTATTATCGGTTCATGTTTATTTCAAGACAGTATTTTGGAAGTTATTTTCCTTAGTTTCAAGTTTAATGCACTTTGTCTAAATGGTTTATTTACAGATGTTTTTAACAAAGAATTCCAAACTAATACTTATATTTATTTCCATTATGTACAGTTATTAGGGTGTTTTTGAAATGCTTGTTGTTATGATTATGATTAGCTTGTTTAAATTATTGTTTTCTAAGATTTTAACGCGAGCTAACATACTGGTTTTATGTCCCAAATAAAATTACTTTCCATCAACAGTAATTGAACGAATCGATTTAATCCCTACTAAAAAAATTCAGTACAAAAGGTTATTACTGTACATGAGAAGTTTTTAACCATAGATATGATTTGTAATATGATTGCAGTGGCGGCCATTGACGGCGAAAGACGTACCATCCATTTGACGTGGGACAGCCGGCAGCGACCGATCAGCTCATCTTTCAAACGAATGGCACGCCTGTCACCGTCAATGGACACGAATAGAAAAAGGAAAGACAGAAAATATACGAAAAAAAGACAAAAGACGACCTGAAAATAGAAAGGTAAGAGACAGGTAAAACCAAACAACATATACAAATAGAAAACTAACACACAACTTGAAATAATTGACACTGTTGTGAGAGAAAAGGTTCCCTTGATAGTGCGTTGAGTTTCCCTGCTACCTGCTAGCCGCCATTGCTCGCTTCTGACGAGTCCATTTTGACTTGAATAAGTGCTACACTGAAGCTTTTGACGGCAGTGTGACGCGTTGCTCGTCCATCCGTTTGGCTTGCGAGCGCATGATGAGGCTGAAGAAGTCCTCATCTGGGACGGTGGGCCCCCTTGTGGTTGGAGGGGGAGGTGCACAGCGCTGGTCGTCCAAACGTGACCCCTGATGACAAAAGACGGAGCAAAAAATTTAACAGTTCTTTGTCTTACCCGATTGACGACCTGACAAACTTACCTGGCACTTGACGAGCATGTTGAAGAAGTCTTCATCCGGCTCGGCGTCGTCCACGTTGGCAATCAGGCGGCCGAGGACAGCCTGGTCGCCACCGCGTTTGAGTCTGAGTCCCGGAAGACTCCCGCCGACGGCCGAAGAGTCCTCTAGCCGCCGGCTTGGAGCGCCGTACACGTCAACCGACTCGGATGCAGCTGTCAACGGTGAGTTTAAATGAACTTGTTGCACTTTTCCCGACATTTAGAACCCCCATACTTACATTTTCTGATGATCCTAGGTGGAGATTCTGGACGTTCCCCGCCAAGTGACAACCTGCTGCCACTTTTGTCTCGAACGGAGCAGCGTTGGTCGTCCATGCGGTTGCTCTGGAAACGACTCAGGAGGTCGAAGAAGCCTTCGTCCCCGAGAGTGTCGGGACCGGGTCGCTGAATGTAGGCGCAAGTAGGTTAGTTGAGGAAGTGTAAGTGTGTGGGTGGGTGGGTGTTGTTGGGGAATGGTCAGACCTTGTGTGAGGGAGCATGAGCAGCATCCATTGTGTTACTGGTGTCCTGGAGGACCTTGGTAGAACCTGCAGACGACTTGAACTTCTTTCCGCGCAGTCGGCTGACGAAGAACAACTTGGAGGAGGAGCTCTTGGAGAGGGGGCCCTTGCTCGGTTTACTCAGGATGTCGCTGCTCCATTTGGGACCCTTGACCCCACAGATTCATAAGAAATTGATTGACTACTTTACTGTTTCAAACATGTTTTATCTAAAAAATGTCTACAAATTTGAGCCTTAGCTTGAGTCATTATTGCCTTGTTGATTCATTAAAGGTGAATTTACAACATAGAACGAGTGTATTCTTTTTTAAATGTACTACTTGTACTAAAGTTCTATTTTAACTTTAACACCATAGTACATTTCTTGTTCTAAATTTCTAATACCAGTATTTTATTATTGTTTACTCATTTCAAAAGTTGCCTCTATTTAATCTATCGCCATCAAACACTGGAGAAAATTAGAGAACGAGGCGCTACTTACATTCATCTTGTCCGGCGTGAACTTCATCAACTCCAGATTTTCCATGCTGTGCCTTCTGCTCATCCTTGGCTTCGCACCTACAAACACAAACACGGTGTAAAAAAACAAACAAACAAATAAAACAAGAAAAAAGAAAAGAAAAAAACAACAACCAGATGACCGACCTTGTATCTTGTAGTCTGCATCCCTGTTCTCCGACAACGTGGAGGTACTGGAGGCATAACTCAGGCCCAAGACCGTCTGCAGATCCGTCACGTTCATGCGGGCCGTCAACTCCCCACTCCTGTCCCCGGTCTGGAGAATATATAGAACATGTCCATTTTCCATCAACTTTCCACCTTGAGCGGTTTATCATCCAAAGACGAACCTCTTTACAGATCTCCAAGTGTTTCTCGGCAAAGTGTACGGCCTGGTCGTGGTTTCCAAGCGCCGTGTGAGCATTTCCCAGACTCCAACACGCTCGGCCTTCGCCAATCCTGCAAGCGTATGTGCGTCGGGTCAAAACGCTCAAGTGTCTGTCCGGCCTTGCACGAGCATGCTTACCGATCGTTGAGGTCTTGGGCGATGATAAGATGTTTGAGATGGTAGTCAATGGCTCGTTCATAGTCCTGCAGCAAAGTATACGTGTTTCCCAAACTATAGCACGCTTGAGCTTCCACCGCTCGGTCCTTGAGTTGTCTGGCCAACTGCAACGTCCTCCTAAAGCACCAAGGAAACATGATTTTTTAAACGGCAGCTACCCAGAAAACTGAAAAATGGCTGTTACTGTATGTGAATTTCTCTTAAGTATGAGTGAATGAATACCCATTCAAGTAGATTTAACATCCATTTGTGCCAATGACATGTTATACAAACAACAAATGAGTGAACAACTTACTTATAATGCTCAGCTGCCACTTCAAATTCTCCTAAGAAGATATAAGCGTTACCCAGGTTGCAATAAGCTCGTCTTTCTGCAGAGCGATCGCCAAATTCCTTTGCTATGAGCAGACGCTAAATAGAAAAAAAACAATGTTTCACACACAAACACACACAAAAACATGACAATTTTTAACTACCCTCCAACCTCCCTCACCTGCTCATGAGACGCCACAGCATTCCGAAAGTTGCCCAGCAAGTAATGAGTGTTACCCAGGTTACCGTAGGTTCGACCCTGGGCGGCACGGTCGCCCAGTTCCTGCACCAGCCCCAAGTTTGCTCTGATTTAGAAGGAAATTAAGTAAGTAACAGAAAGACAATACACACACAAATGCTAAATAGGGCGTGATACATACTCGTAATACTCCGAGGCCTTCTTGAGGGCCACAGTGACATCTTCAGGAAAATCTCCGGGCTCGGCTCCGCTCCAACAAATGCTTTTGCCTTTTGCGTGGTGCACGTTCCCAAAGTTGTACAGAGCTCGGGCTTGACCCACCTGAAACATGCAAGGAGACAGTGTAATTAATAATCATTTCATTCTCACATTGCATAGGAACATTATCAGGGACCCATACCACCCTGGTCCCAATCTTTGCGGACTACAGCTACATTACTGAATTGTATTTTTCCAAAGAAGTCACATTCATTGGACTAAATATGCTCAATAGTGAGGCAATTGGATGCCCTTTGGCAAACATTTATGAGTAATGCATGTAAAACAACTGAAAATAGCAACACAACTGGTAGGTTCATAAATAATTACCCTTCCGATGTAATTATCAATCACTGCAGGCAGACATCTTATTCAATTATTGACATTTAATTAAATAAATTGCATCATGGATAAAGACCTTAAGGGAAGATACAGCAAAACAACAAGACTTCCCCCTTGTCTTCAAAGTATCCTCCCGAACAGTAATTCGCGTACGGCTTTAAGGCCATAAATCAAAACAATTACAAGGTTGTTGATTAATTCAACATGCGTAAGAAAAACAACAACTGGAACTATAATAACAATCACAACTTATTCCAATTACCAATATTTTATCATGAATTAATTTATGCCAACTTCAAATTCAGCCATTTCAAAAGACAGCATTATTAGATACACTAATTTGAGAAAAAAAATAGGCTAATGTGTCACTTGTGCTTCAACTCAACCTCCATTGGCTGCAATCAACCATGATCCTTGAAACCACGCCTCGCTCCATCTATGAGAGACGCCATTTCTCCCACCTCCAAATCATTTAAAGACCCAACACCCCACTGTACATACTCTGTATTTAAACCCTTACCTTATCATTGAGATCTCGCGCTATGTCCAAATGCCTCTGACAGCACACCATAGCCTCATCAAAGTGTCCCAAAACCTTCAGCGTATTCCCCAAATTCCCACTGGCTTTGGCTTCCCCAAGAAGATCCCCAATAGTCCTGAAACATAGAGCCACATTTCAGAGTTTTCCGCCATTTCACTCGCCGATATCACCCACCTAGTCAACGTCAGGTCATGCCGGTGGAACTCCAAGGCCTTGGCGTAGTCTTGTAAATGGAAATAGGCGTTCCCCAATTGGCTGTAAATGGCGCTGAGTACCTGCAGGTCCTCCGTACCCACCTGGATGGCAGCTTCAAAGAAGGAAACGCCCGCTCTGTAGTCGCCCACTTTGCAGAGGCGCTCGCCCTCCAAGGCTAGCTCAAGGCAGGATACCTCCATCCTAAAAAAAGACAACGTTTAGATGGCTTTAATTGAAAATACTCGAGTTAGTTTGGCGTCAAGTCAGTGAAAGCGACTGGAAGAAAAAGCTAATGCGCAGAGGATGTCGTTTGGCCACTTCCTTCCGCTTCTACGGAACAATGCAGGCAAAACGGTGTATCTTATTGGTCAATGTGGACGTAGACGCCCTTACTTTGTTATGGTAGATCACATCCTTTAGTTACAATGTTTGAGATTAACTCATTGGTTGCCAGACTTTAAAGTCTTTTTTGTTGAAAAGAATGGTTTTCATGGATGGAGTTGGATGATTTAAACAACAGGATGCAATTGGTGTCAAAGTGGCGGCCCGGGGGCCAAATCTGGCCCGCCGCATCATTTTGTGTGGCCCGGAAAAGTAAATCGTGAGTTCTGACTTTTTGTTTTAGGATCAAATTAAAATGATAGATATAGATTTATATTAAATTTACTGATTTCGCCCCTTTTAAAACAATAATTGTACATTTTTAATCATTTTTTTCAGTTTTTAGGTCAAAAATCATTTTGTAAAATCTAAAAATATATTTTTTAAAAAAGCTAAAATAAACATTGTTTTAGATCTATAAAAAACTGAAGATTCAGGGCTTTGAATCCATTTATAAAAAATATCTAAATAATATATCTAAAATGGTCCGGCCTACATGAAAATGGCTGCCTGTAGAGTCAAACAAAAGGTGGGTGCATCTATGGCTGGATTACATCAGATTAAGAGGAGATAAAAATCATCAGATTTTCTTATAGAGGAAAGTCTCACTTGTTCCAAAGATGTGAAAAGAAGGGCAAGTTTTTGAAGCTTAATTATCAATATATGTTCGTCAACAACAATCAATACAAAATATTCCAACTATACACAATTTTACAATAACGTGAAATAATCTTCTTATAGTGAACGAAGTGCCAATCAAGACTAATGCACACC
The DNA here is from genome assembly GCF_051989575.1 of Stigmatopora nigra. Lineage (NCBI taxonomy): Eukaryota > Metazoa > Chordata > Actinopteri > Syngnathiformes > Syngnathidae > Stigmatopora > Stigmatopora nigra. Next base: position 12,061,040 of record NC_135516.1, read on the forward strand.
AGCCTACCTGCAATTTTTTCTCGTCTTACAACAACAACAACAACAACTACAGCACATAGTGCATCTGAAAGTTAAAAAAAAATCTTTCCGGTGACAGAAATGCGTCTGACGTCAGCGATATTCAAGACAACAACAACAACAAAAAAACAGTCAACTGCGCTAAGCCCGAATGCCACCGGGGGCGACGAAAGCGACGACTCGGCGTTCTCTCGGCTCATCTTCGTCTCTCTTCCCTGACCTGGTCATTTCAGATTACAGTGCAACAGATTCTAGATGGGATTCTAGGCTTATTTCATAACTCGATTCCAATTGGCTGGTGGTCCAATAGAGTGGATTTCATCAGGATGAACCATCTCAATTTTATTGACATGTAGATAAAGTAAGCAAGTGATGAATATTTAAGGACTTGTTAAATATTAACGCTTCTTTCAATAGGAGCTTTGACAGTAGATATTTGCGAAGTAATTGGAGAAGCTACTATAACACTTACCGATAGTTAACATACTTTTTGCCTATCTATTTATGTCTAAAATGTCTTTTTCTGTGTCTGTATTCTCACTTTCTTGCTCCTGTGACAACGAAATATCCCGAATACAGGATGAATAAAGTTATTCTATATTGATAAACATGATTTATTGCCTCAAGCCTATCACAACAACATTTTTAAAGTAAAAGATATGTACGCAAACATAAAAAAATAAAAACTATCTCCTCTAAAACTGCTCAATTGACATGTAAATATGGTCAAAAGGATAGAGCAACTCTTTCAGATAGTTCTAATTTAAAAAAAACAAGCAAAAAACAGGCAGTTTTGAATATTATTCATATTTCTTTTCTACTGGAAGTTAGAACCAATCCAAGCTAAACAAAAGACTGGTCACCGGTCAATCACAGGGCGCATATAGATATGATAGTGAATAAAATCGACTGAATAAAACTGAGTGAATTTTTCTTGGGTGGATCTTGAAAGTTAAAATAATAATAATAATAATAATAAAGGGAAATGTGCACCTAGGTAAATATTCCTACCTGTAGCGTACATGGAAGGACTGATCCTCAGCTCTTGTGCTAATCACGGAGTTGTCAGTATCCATTGCTGTGCATAATATGAGGGAAAATCCAAATTTTGTTCCCGACCCAATGGAAGAAGAAGATTGTCTTAAATACTTTGGAGGTAAAACTAATTTCCCAAAAAGTGCACATAAATAAAGGAGGCAAGTGAGAATCCACTGGGCCCCTCGCTCTCCCCCTTCCGTGGCCCAATGTGGAGAGGATACAAGATGCTGTGTGTGTGTGTGTGTGTGTGTGTGTGTGTGTGTTTGTGTGTGTGAGAAGCCTCTTGCTGACCAGACGTCACCATGGCAACAGCCACCAAACAGCAGCGTGCGTGAAATGAGTAATATGGGATGAGAAAGAATGAGAGAGAGTCAAGTGGGGGTATGGAAAAAAATGGTGGCTGTCAATCAAAAGTGAGGCCATAATAAAAAAAATGGAGTTGCTAGCTTTGAGGATAGAAAAACTTTGGAGAGAATATTCAGTTTTTTATAGATCTAAAACAATGTTTATTTTAGCTTTTTTTAAATATATTTTTAGATTTAAAAAAATGATTTTTTAACTAAAAAATGGATTAAAAAATGACAATTATTGATTTAAAAGGGGGAAACAACATAAAATGTAATATACATCTATACTCTTCATTTGAATTTGATGCTAAAACAGAAAGTCAGCACTCATGATTTAATTTCCCGGGCCACACAAAATGATGCAGCGGCCCAGATTTGGCCCCCGGGCCGCCACTTGGACACCAGTGCTTTAGATTGTTGTACTAATCCTTTCATTTGGAGCCTAACCCAGTGTAAACAAAGGATAAAGTGACATTATATAAAGCAAGTCATTCGTATTATAAGAATAATCAAACATAATAATCAGACACACCCTACACCCAGGATTGGTCGCCAGGCCCACAGAAAGAATTAACCCCATAAATCAAAATAAATAAAGATCAAACTGACCTGTAACTCTTCCTTACAGGAGCAGGAAATCGTGATAGCCTGTTGGGAAAAAAATTTAATAACAGTAATTAGAAATAATATCACCATTACTAAATTTAAAAAATGTTCAACCGGTTTATCACTAATTCTGGAATGCCATGGATTATAAATATTTAAAATGTATGGAAACCTATTCCATTTAATATCAAAGAGGAAGACAATCAACATTATTTTTGAATCCTAACAACATCACAGACGACTGGCAATAATAGAAATCAATAATATAGTTTTTTCCCCTCAATGCAACAAGTAGTACTACAAACCGGGAATTACTATCTACAGTTATGCCGTCATTGGTTAGCCTTTAGCACATTAGCCGAAAACTTACGTGAGTCGATCCAGTTCGATTATTCTTCGTTCCGCCTTTCACTACGTTATGATCATTAGTCCTCCTTATGTGCAAAGAACAATTCGTACAAACCCCACGATTTAATAGCCATAGATTTCAATAATTTGGATGAACTTTTAATAGTAAAGAGGTGGACGGCGTCTTTACTGTCCCAAGGTAGTAGAATGTGTTTTCTGCACGCAGCCAATCGAATGGCGAAATTCAAAGATAGCCACGCCTACAAGCTCAGTCATTGGTCTAAAATATTTGAATGAGTGTATTTCATGACGTATGTAAAACTCCTGTCACTCACTACCGGCCACAAAATAGAATTGAATCAAGAGGGAATAATGACATCATCAATTATTTTAGTTTGAATTGAACTATTTAATGCTTGTAAAAAGAATCCAACGAGAAGTTTGTTTGGTTGTTGAGGGCAGTTTTCAAATAAAATGGCTCAAATAAAATGATAAGCACAAATGTATGTGATAATGCAGTTAATAAGCCACAATGTGCTGTTGTTGTTCATGTCATGTTTTTTGCTTTTGTTGATGAAAATAAATAAAAATATGGCGATGTCACATCCGGTGTGTTTCCTAGGCAACAAGACGCCCGCACAGCTGACTGTAGCGGGGCCAGATAGACTCCAGTAGCATTGTGCAAAATTAATAATGGCGAGGAAACAAAAGCTATCCAAAAAAAAGCACATGTCAAGACGCCAATTGGGAGAACTACAATGTACTACTTACTTGCAATATTTCTAGAGGTGATGTTTTGTTTCAGAGAACCCTGTCTATTACTCCAGTAAGTACATTTTGTGTATTTGAATGTAGAGAGTACATTTTGTGACCTCTGTATTTGGCAAATTGGCCAAAAAAAGTTTTCCTTGTGGTATTTATTAGTTATTTATCAACGTATTTTCATTATTTGATGACTTTTGAAACAAATTGCTTGATTAACATCAAGAATTTTAGTTTTGTTTACAAGTAGTTACTTTTAGATGTAGTATTAGTATGCATTAGATGACATTATCTTGTATTTGCCTTTAAAATATAAATATGTCCATTTTTTTAACAGATCAGAATTTTTAAAAGATATTCCTCCCACAAGAACAAACTAATTCAAATGCTAAAACTTGAATTCTGAGGACATTCTGAGTCAAGACAACTTTACTACAACAAAAACCCTCCCAGCAAAGAATCATGATGGATCCAAGTGAGGATAAAAGTCTCCACCTGAGTGATTTGTCCACAAAAACCAATAAATTACCCAATGAGAATCTCCTGAACCAAAAAAATGAGCAATCTGCACAAAATACTAGCGACGAAGACCAAGAGGACCTCCCTTATGATCACCACCTTGAAAGTCCTTACATCAACCCCAATAGAAGACAAACTGCAACCAATGAGCATCCTACACTCCACCATCCCATCTCAGATGCGTCTCTTGCCGAAATAGGAGACAAACGAGAAAATAAAATGGACAAACGATCTACCATTGACATGAATCAGATGTTACTACGCCATTTTTCCCAGGAGGAGTTACTACAAAGCGGACAGTTGATCGAAGCCGAGACACTTCCGGAAGTTTCCTTGTTGGAAAGTTCAGACGACTTCCATTGCAACACGTCAACAAATGACGACTCGGCGCCGTCTAGTGGCATTTCCCAAAGACTTGCTGTCGAAACTTGTTACGGCGATGGCGAAAGTTTGTCAAAAAGTGAACTTTTGAAGGAGGATGGCACGCCCTCTGGTGGCGATGTAACAAATGTCAAGGCGCCAACAAAATGCGAAGAACATAAAGTCTCACATTTGCGTAGTAGGTCATTCAGTGAGTTCAAATACGGCCAGGGTCAAGTCCACTATCCTCTTCCTGACTTTTCTAAGGTAGCCCCAAAAGTGAAAATCCCAAAGGGTCCCAATCATCCAGTTTTGTTACTTCCTCAAGTACCAAATCCCATAATCCGAGCCCAGTCCTCTCCAGGAATGTTAGAAGTGATCAGCAAAGTCCTGGAGGATTCAGACCTTCATTCTTCAGCCAAGAAGACACATGAGCAGACCAGTCCTACCCTGGTATGTAACTTAAAGGTACACCTCTAATAAATATATACCAAAGGGTATAGCAAATTGTGGGAATATCATTGAATATGGGCCGCACAGAAAGCTTGAGTTCAGCTTCCATTGCTGCAAATCTCAGTTTAAACACAAGATGGATGATTTAAAAGTATCTAAAATACTTTTGAAAAACAATTAACAACTGCAATTGCATAATCAAGAGAGTATTTAGTCTTAATTAAAAAAAATAATAATCACCTATCTGCTTTTGGGTGAGTTGCGCAACTTCATTTAGACTAAAGTAGTCCTTTACTGCCCTCTTGGGGTGAGTAGACACAATCAACTACATGAGATACCGCAGTATTTTTTTTCCTAGGCTGAATATGATAAAGTACTGGCCAAAAATGTCCAAGCTGAGAATCTCATAGACAAAATGAGGTTAGGAACCAATGTAGATCACTCTAAAACTTTAACCAATCATTAGCAGGTTAAAAAAAAGTATATTCTCTCATCTACTATTGTCTTTTCACAGGTCTCCTCAGAATTTTGCATAGAGGCCGACCCAGGAAACTCCATTGAGGGAAGCCATATTGAATCTGCACCTCCCGTCATTCCTACATTAGGTTTGTTTCTATACACGACATGCGATATTAAAACAGGACGACGTTTTACTTCACCAACTACAGCCAGAGGATATTATGCACGTTTCCATGGAGACAAATAGGCTCAAATGACATGATACTGGTTACACAAACATCTTTTCTCTGGGCTTCTTAAATTACACTTGCGTCATTCGCTGCAAATTGAAAATAATTCCAATTTCTTTGTCTTTTATGTGTAAAACCTTCTATCTTTTATTAACATATTTTAGGGAACATTGATGAAAAAGAAGACCCAAATGACCAGAATAAAATGAAGATCAATGAGGAAGATGATGTCAGTGAGGCAGAAAAAATGGCTGCCGAGCTAAGAGCTGTCATTGGGCAGTTTATGCAGTCGGTAAGTTTAAAAAAAAAAAGTAAGCAGTTCAGTACTATGTAAACAAAGTCCTGACAATGCAACATTGGTTTTAGGTGGACGAGTTCAAGCAGAATGTAAACAACATGTCGGTTAGCATTGAAGAACAGCAAATGGTAAGTTGTCGTTGGGTTATTAGCGTTTTTGTTGAAGTCTTGTTGAAATCGAGAGTGTTTTTTTAGATTCTCAGGAGCTTGATGGAAACTCAGGACCAGTTGGAAAGAAAATACATGAGTAAGAAGGAGGAGCATCGAGCTCTGGAAATGCAGAATTATTTGGGATTGTGTAGAAATATTGGAATATTTGACCCAAATAGGTAAAGGAAAGCTCTGGCCCTGTTTGTAGTTTAAAAAAATAATAATTTGATGATATTCTGCTTTCTGCAGGCTGGTAGAAGGCGATATATTCAGAGTGGGGATGCAACTGGAGGACATTAAGGAGATGATTGACAAAAATAGATGTGAGCAGATCAACTGGCCTCTTTTATCCGAAGAAATAATGACAAAGCTCCATGGGGTAAGACCATTTTGGCAAAGAATATTTTCATTCCTGGTTCTAGAAGTGAATTTATCGGGTTTATGAACTGATTTCAACTCGCATTTAAAAATGCATTGAGTTGGACAGTTGTCTCGTATTTCAGGAGTCAAGTGCAAGTTGGACCACTGAATGTTTTAGGAGGGAGACAATGATTGTGGCACAGAAGGAAAACGAGGGTGATGTGGACCAAAATGATGGATTAGAAGAAAGAAGCCAGAATAGAAGTGATGACTCTATGCAAGTCAGCAATGGGTGAGTATGGGATTGTCAAATAGACTCGGTTTGTAAATGTATGTTTTAATAGTAATACTGTCGATTTTTGAAATTTTTTCATGTACCGCTTCAAGTACAGATAGCAGTAATACTGCTTCCTTCTCCGAGAGAAGGCGGCAAGTTGATGGTCGGCCTATTGTAGACAAGAGAGTCATCCGGAAACAGGAATCACAAGGTCAGCTTCTTTAAACTTTAATAAGGAAGAATTCATGAATTAAAGTTAGACAGATGGAAGTCAAAATGAAAAACATGATAGCTATCCTATAAAAAAAAGTTTTTTCCCTCAGAGAGTCTTTTCATCAAAGACAAATGGTCTCTTGACCCACCTCAACCCTCGCTAAGACCCTTGCTCCAGGTCAACTATGGCTCCTCTTGCAGTTTACCCGCATGGTAAAAACACGTACTTTATTTTAAACACTATAAATCTGTTAAAATGAGTTTCATATATAAGGTACAACACATTGGTGCTAGTATTCGTGGTGGTAAGGGCTTGTTTTATACATTATAAAACAAAAGGAGCTTTGCCAAAGGGAATTTCATGCAATACCGATCCATATATAAGTCGCACTGGCGGCTTTTGAGAAAATTGTCTTGTCATTGCATCTTATAGTGCAGAAAATACGCCACATAACTTGATTGGTTCTTCTGTTCAGCTACAAAGTCAAGGAAGCGACTCCTCAAGTCAGCAAACATCGCAAGCGTTCAAGCCAATCCGACACGGCTCTTTTGCCCAGCAATGTGTACTTTCTACACACCAATACTCACAACAGGAGGGAATTTGAGGTCTTAATGTGAAATCGTCATTTATATCTATTATGACAAACAGCTTATTTGCTCCTGTTTTTCCAAGGACGAGGAGATGAACAGGATCTTGGACCAAGCTATTGAGGCCGCACGACAAATGAAAAGGACAACCGACCGCTTGGCCAAGAGATTGACGGCAGATCTGGCCAAAACGCTATTGCAGAGAAATGGACAAAATTCGGCAACATTGCGACAACGAGGGCACAAGATTACATGATAATAATATATAATAATAGGCATAATAGGCTTTGTTGTTATCATTGACGCTTTGTTTTCATTCGTCCATTCACTTTATGGACAAAAGTCATGTCTGTCCTTGACAATTTGGGGATAAACCGGATAAACAGCTAATCGATTGGGCCCTGGATGGTTAAAAACAATTCTGTACTAATACAGATCAGAAAAATGAAATGCCTTATTCTTTCCAAGTTAGCAAACAGGCTAAAAAAAAGGTGTCTGTCACTTTAATAGAATGAATTTGAAGAGTTTGTCATTCAATCTAGACACAATGGGCCACAGGGCTAAAAGCCATAAACCATGAATCAAGTCCATAATGAGGCTAGCATAACATTACAGGAAAATCCCGCGCTATTCAATGAGTATCAATTTTAGTTTCTGTTGCCAATTTGATGCGTCCAATGGGGACGCTGTGTATACCGAATGTTTTTTCGTTCTGGGTTTCTATAGGCTGGGAATTTGCATTCAGGAAGGACGCTACCAAATACAGTTAATGCTAGAAACTCTTCATTGTTTGTTGTGGGAGGTTCTAATGTTGTTTTTTGAGTTAAAAAAAATTGATTCTTCCAAACATAGTATGATATTTGAGACAAAAAATAATAGTATTAATTAATTCAGAAGTATGGTTAACATTAGTTGTGTCTATCAAATTAAAGTAAGACATTTATTGCTGTCCATGAAAAGTAATAAAATGACGATTTTAACTAAACTTAGTTGAATGTACATATTGTATACAGATTTTTTTTTCTTTACATGAAATATACAATAGCCTCTATTATTCTGTGTATATATCTGGAAGCATTATTTACAATAACTTATATATATTCTAACTAGTGTAACCTGATTGGAAGGGCGAATGCAGTATAATGTTTCACCCGTCTTTATCACTGTGTTGGTCACATGATCGGAAATAACGTTCGAGAAGACGTAGGGTGACATTTAACGGGCAATGACCACATTTTAAGCTGCTCCCATGGGGGTATTTATCTTAGCTAACTTTATGAAAAGAAGTCATGTCAGATAATAAGAGTATAAAGGGCTATAGTATAACCTTAGTCACGTAAAGGGAAATATATACATAAGGACAAACAATATGGTCAATCCCTGGGCATGGCCAGGATACAACAAAGAATACAACATTTTGGAAGAAAAGTTACTTATGGCGGGCCCTGTATGTAAAAAAACAACTTATTCATGTATTTATTTATTAACTTACTTATAACTTATCTATTTATGTTTACAATGTATTTTGCTGTGTCTGTATTCTCACCCTCTTGCAAATTGTGACTACGAAATTTCCCAAATACGGGATGAATAAAGTTATCTAATCCAATCCAATTAAAAAATATACAATATACATTCCAATCTGCGTAAGAGGAGCTTCCTTCTTTCGCTTGGAAAAGCCCACCCAAGAGACCCTCAAGGGGGAGGAGTTTCAGCCCCCCTGGGCTTTTAGGTATTTGCTGAAACAATAACACACCTGTCGGCTTATCAGAGGAAAGCAAGATTGAGAGAGAAAGACAGATTTCAACTTCTCTCAAATTATTTAGAACAACAGAAGCATCCTTCAGCTTGCTTTCAGCCATTTAAAAAGTGCAGTTATGGAGAAAAGATGGCCGATGATGCTGAAAATCCTTATGGCCGTCACACAGGTGAGTCCTGCGAATTACTTTAAAAAGAAAAAGTAGAAATATCTGGCAGTGACGGCAAAAGATTGGCGGGAGACAAAAATCCAGCTTCGATTGAAGTTTATTGCGTTGTTCCTCCAAAAAAAGACATTTTTGAATTTATGGTGATCTTAAAATTAACTAAAAAACTATACGAATGTTGTTTTGATAGCAAAAAAATGATTCATTTTGTGTTATACAACAGGGTCAGAGACTTTTCTAATTTTTGATACTTATAATCCCAGTTGAAAAATATGAATATGATATGAACACACAGGCTTTTGATCTTGACGGTTTTCATCGCATCCGTGTATGCAACATGCCCCCCCTCCGACGCCCCCCCACTAGCCTCAAAGGACAAATTCATTCAGAGCTGAAAGAAAAACCCACGTTGAAATGTGTGTTGAATGAAAGCAATGTGCAGCCAGCTGCAGAATTTCCCTTCAGATACAAAGAATGCTTGTTTGCACTTATTGATCACAATATTTTGTTATTTTCAGATATGCACTGCTGAAAATGGTAAAAAAAACAACTATTTTTCTATTTTTCACTATTTTTCCAACTGACTCAACAATCCAAATGAAAAATTTGTAACTAAATATGCTAATATATTAGCCAGGAATATGAATCTATTGACGTCTTTCCATTGGTTATTAGCTCCTGAAGCACCAAAAATCGTCCAAGTCTACTCCAAGCACAGTGATAGCATCACAGTGGTATTCACAGAGGTTGCCGAGGCAACGGGCTACAGCATCAGACTACAGTCGCAGAGCACCGAGATCCTCTCAGAAACCGAAGTGGACAGTTCCCCGGCTACCGTGGTTGGACTTCAGCCGTACACAGACTACAGACTAAGCGTCATGTCCATCAACTTGGGAGGGCGGAGTCAACCGTCATACCCCGTCAATGCGAGGACAGGTAGCAATAAGATCATTGTTGTGGATGGCAAATGGTACTCATGGGGTTTAAGTCTGGGTTGCCTCAAGTATTTGACCTTTTTTGGTTATTTTTTATAAATAATTCAGGTAGAAAACATTTTTTCTCCCTATTTTCTTGAAATTTTGATAAATTGAATGACACAAATTATTTTTATGTACAATATGTATATAATGGTGTTACTTTAAAATTTAAATCAAGTCATGTCATGGTCATTTTTGTCTAATATTACACTTTGCTAAAAAAAAATCTTACTATTATAATTTAAATGGTGACTTTGAATGGTCAAACCCTGCGTCTACCACTTTATATAATTCAGCACAGTGGTTCAGTGGTTACCACATCGGCCTCACAGTTCTAGGGCCGAGGGTTTGAATCCCAGGTTGGTCCTTTTTGTGGTTTTTGCGTATAATTGAATACCATTTCCAAGCACTCTTATTTAGACTTATGAAGCAATTCACTCAAGATCCTAATCTGCGAACCAAGACCAGCAAAGTGTCGTCGTCGTTGTAGAACAATGACTTGTCTCACACCGCCGGCCATGACAGTGTTTAGTTTGACTTCTCATTGTCGTCGACAAGGAACTTTGCGGCTTATGCAGAATGGTGGAAACTGTATCTGTTCAATGAATGGTGGTGTTTTCATCCAATGAAAAGAGAAACCATGAGAACAAGGTGCTGTCCACTCCTCAGGGAAAATGCATTGACATTTAATAGCGGCCTTGCTTTTCCATCTCTTACAAAACAACATACGTACACAACTTTGTTGTCTATCTTCTTCCATTTTGTACACAGTGGTGACAGCGCCTAATTTGAACACCGCCTCCCCCAACGACAACACCATACTGGTCACATGGTCTCCCGTCCAGCACGCCGTCACTTACGAGCTCTGCGTGATCCGACAAGGCCGGAGTACTCGGCTCAAGGTCGAGACCTCGGACCACAACGTGACCTTGGGCGACCTAGAGGCCGGGACGACTTATTGCATCAAGGGCGAAGCCCTGGATGCCGAAGGCCGTGTTGGCGATGACCTCACTGTGTGCCAGATTACACGTGAGGGATGGGAATTTGATTTTCAATCTGCATTTTGGTCAATGTCTGAATCACTGATTTTGAAACTGAAGGTCTGGCAGTGAATGAGAATGTTTCAATGCCACTGACGATGGTAGAAGTTGTACTGTAGGCTCATGTTCCCAATACAGTAGAAAGGGACAATAGAAAACATTTACTCACTTCTTGCTTCTTAGAAATATCCTTATGTAGAGCTTAACTTTGTTTCCAGGCGACCATTCCAAAGTAAACAGATGCTCTGATTTTGCAAGGGAGTGTCTGTCACTCATTTCAAAGTAAGGGTATATAAACTCATTTCATATGTACACACCAGAATACTAATGCCTCAGACACAGAAACGATATTTTCCAATATTACAATGTCCGCCAGCATTCAATTGGATTCAAAAAGTCCCAAAAAACAACATACATACACCACAATGTTTTGCATTGCAATCAATTTGATGGGACCAATTAATCCATCAATTTCTTTAGACAACAATGCGATATTTGCCATTCACTGCTACACCTTCCCATTTCAAAAGCATTGAACATCCCTCCCATTAATTTAATTCATTTCATTTGCTCCAAAAGGTCCCGGAAGACCCACTTTGACCCACTACCAGTTGATTCAGGGCGAAAACCTAAGCATTGCCGTCTATTGGGAGTCGGCACAAGACGACGAAGACTACATGGCTCGGACCACCAACGGCCAAAACTGTACAAACACAGCCAATGACCACTGTTACATCAACCCGGTGGGATGCGGTCAGAATGACTCCATCTCCGTCACGGCCTTCAACTCGGCTGGACCTAGCTGGCCCTCACAACCGCTTGACTACATCACCTGTGAGTGGAACTCCGCCTAAGCACCTGCTACAAAATGTACGCACCCTGATTTTCCTTCCAAATAACAGACCCCTGCGCTCCCAACAACATTTGGGTGGAAGAAGCCAAGGCGGACGACTGTTGGGCAATGTGGACCGAAGTCCCGCTAGTTGAATTCTACACGGCGTACGTCAAAAGGGACGACGGCGCCGAGAAGTTATGCAACACCACTGGAACCGGTTGCAGTTTTCTTTGCGTTTGTGGTTACACCTATCTCATCAGTGTTTTGGCCTACAACCGTGCTGGCGCCAGTCCCTTCGCAAATGTGCACAACTACACCACCAGTAAGACATCAAAAAACTACTATATCAAAAACTACTGTAGCTGGAAAGTATCAGTCACTTTTAACTCCTATCCTTGCAACAGTTCCATGCTGCCCAGATGGTGTTCTTGTCAATCAGCCTTTGACAGAAACCCTGGAGATCACATGGTCACCGGTTAAAGGGTCCCAACTTTACCAAACAACGGCAAAGCAAGGTGACCTGGTCATACGCTGTGATGACCCGCAAGCGGTTTGCATCTTGTCAAATTTGAGATGCAACAAAGTTTACACGGTGGCCGTCACTGCGTGCAACGAGCTACGAGGGTGCAATAGCACTTGCCCAGCACAGACGCTTGAAACAGGTCAGAGTTGCCATTTTATCCAAAACAATTACAAAATAAGAGTCTTTTAAGAAGCTTCTTTTATCTCTTTCCAGCTCCGTGTTCTCCCGAAATTCAGAACGTGACGCAATTCAACCAGTCCTCATACAGAGTCCACTTCACCACTCCAAACAGCCAAAATACCGAATACACCGTCACTGCCGTGGGCCGCTTTGATTCCCACACTTGCCATGGAAAAATCACTTTCTGCATGCTAACGCAATTGCCGTGCGGTTCTACGTACCAGGTCACAGCCGTGGCCGTTACCATGGCTGGACGAAGTCTGTCCGGATACAGTACAAATTTAGAAACAGGTACTACACAATCATTGGACCAAAAAAAAACAAAAAACCTTCATCCTATTGTATTTTCTTTAAGGTCCTTGTTGTCCAGAGTCTGTAAACGTGAGCCAGGTCACGCAGGCTGTGGCCAAGATGACCTGGTCGGTCAGCCATGGCGCTCGCTCCTTCGTGGCAACGCTTACTTCCACGCGGGGACTCGCCAAATGCCACACTCTGGACACCCATTGCATGATTGGATGTATCAGCTGTGGTACCCACTACAACGTCAGCCTGGAAGCTATCAGCAGTAGTGGACACGCGTCCCGGTGCAATTATCACCGGTTTTCGTCAAGTAAGGACGACGATAGACGTCTTATCCATTTGAACTGGAATGAATGGATGTCTAGCCTCGTCAATATCAATTGAACATTTTTATTTATTTACATAATTAGTAGCAAGTTTAACTTCCTTTCTATCAGGCGCTTGTTGCCCAACGAATATCCAACTTTATCGCTGGGCTAACAACTCCCTTCGGGTGTACTGGCACTCCTCTCGGATGCCTCAGAACCAGGAGTACATGGTAGAACTGTACGGGCCAGCCGCCAACTACACCTGCCAAGCCGCACCCAATGGCAAATACTGCAACATTCGGGAAGAGACCTGTGGGGATGTCTACACAGTGGTGGTGGCGCCGATTGGACCTGATGGAGTTAAAGTCCAGTTTTGTCAGCAACGGACGTACTCGGGTCAGTTTCAACCTTTCCAATGTAGAAATCACAGTCTATGAAATGTTTTTTACTTAAAAATATGAAAGATTGATTTGAAAAAAACAAGGAAACTAATAAATAGAAAGGACAGTATCCACGATCAATTCAATAGGATTCATTGAAGACAATGTACATCTAATCTATTTGGACAGCGACAGTGTTGGGTCCCGAGTTTCGGCACCAAAATATGCTCGATCTGAAATACAACTTCAGAAGCAGGTTAAAAAAGAGTGAGATCAATTTAATAGGAAATAGGTTTATTACCAGATTCCAAGATGCAACTTTCAACTTGCAACTTTCTTTCTGAATGAACAATGGGTCAGTCTTTATATAGGAAAACAGGGTATGGTATGTTTTCTATGACAACAACCAAACTCTGAGCAAGTTTCTTATAACAACAATGTTTTCTATACTTACAAAAACTGGTATACGAATAGACTTCTATCACAAACGAGTAAACTTGAATGATTCATTTTTATGTTATCCATAGTTCCCTGCTCAGGATTTAACAGCGGCATCAGTGAGTACCCTCGCCGACTCCTAAACCTACAACATGGCTTTTCCAGTAACACACCGTCTCTCATTAGTGATCTCTCGGGGAAGAAGCCTAAAATAAAAGTCGGTAAGTTCCACACAAACCATCTTGAATGACTTATGTAACCCTGAGACCAAAGCACTGATTGTTTCAAGCGTGAAAGCAATTTATAAAAGCGGGAGGCGGCTTTTGTGACGCTCGGCAACGTGATGCGCTCTCTCATAACGGCGTCATAGGCGTTTCATAAAACCAAAATCACCGTGCCCCGAGACGTCCCGTAACAATAGAAACCGAGGAGAACAAAGCGGGAGTGTATGATATTAAAAAACAAAGATGGCCTCTTCCTCACTGACATACCCGTGGGATTTCAACTCCAAGAACGAAACTTGTAAACGTGACTCAGGCAAAAGAAGCATGTGAAGGTGTTGTAAGATGATAAGAACGTTGATGTAGTATGTTCGGGCCCAAGTACAATACAGAATTAATGTCAACTTTCGTGTTTCTAACCCGCAGGAAGCCTTCAAATGACATCGTTACGTGGAGAAGGACTGTTTACATTCAGTGTGTACATGTAGTCTACATGGAATACTATACTCCTTTTTTAGGAACAGCATCAAAAATGCAATTTGTATGTTTTTATAAATCTTACTGATGTCAAACCTACTTGAATTTTTCTCTTTTTTGGGATAAAATTATAAGATTAAATGAACGTCAATGACATATATCCACTCAATCACGTACTTAAGATTACTCAAGGTAACCGATATTAATTTACTAGAGGTACAATATAAAACAAAAAAAGAAAACTACTATTTTGGGTCATTAGAAAAGAAATAAATACTAGCTCAGCTTTTCAATGAGTTAAATGAATTCCCTATAAAGCCATAACACACATTTTAGCGCATTTTTCCAAAAATGTTTGACATAAAAACACAAATCTCTACTACGAATCACAAAAATATACTTGACACCATTTGTAGTGTTAAGTTTATGTAACCTGTCAACAATGATACCATGCTACGCTTATAATATTCCACATTTTCAAACACCCAAACTAGATGTTGTCCTTAGGTCATTTGTAAATCCCAACCCAACTCCTCCAAGAAAACAGTAAAAGGATCAACTGATAAAGTAGGTCGAGGGTGATAATACATAGCCACTATCCCTGAAAAGGCTATTATACAATAATGCAATATGACTTAGCATTTCCAAGTAAAATGATCAGGAAGAATGTAGCAGGACACCTAGCATATCGATACAAAAGACATGTATAATGTTACAAGTGGATTAACTTAAAAAACAATTCTTATATAATGGTAGTCTTTCATTAAAAAACTGCTTCACATACTAAGAATAACTATTCACAGCTTTCATAAATATGAAACGGACAGGATTTACAAAAATGGGTAAATACCTATAAAATGAATAGAAATGGTGTGAATTGGGTGGAGAAGTGAAAGTACACCCCACCCCGCCCTACCTAACCATCCCATTTGTTTCCGTATCATGGTGACGGAGCCCAAAGGCATCCATCCACCTGTCCTGGTTTGGAAGGCCCTGATTGGTTCCCACAGAGTTGATTATCCCTACTTGGTCTGTAAGGATTTCAGAGAATCATTCAGAAGCAGTGAACAATTTGGATAAGATGTGGGTGTTTTTTACCGTCGTTCTATTATCTGTCACACAGGTAAATTTTTTAAAATGTTTTCTTATAGTTTTTTTCATGTTATTCCACATTAACTTGATTTTCCTAATACTGTTCTTTCCCCTTAGATGCTACAAGTTTTGGCAACAGGTGAGTATTTAAAATAATAAGCACTTGGAAATGCTTCATGATTATTATTATTATTATTTCACTAATTAAGCTAAAAAAATAATGATTATTATTAACAGCAATAATAAAAAAATATTGATGAATACCAAAGAAACTGACTTTATAGCCCTTAATTTATCACTAGTTAACGTCCAATCCATGTAAAGTGAGAGTTTGGCAGCGAATGAACATTTATGCATTGGCTCCCTATCTCTCCCACTTGTGATTGGACGCCGTATTCCATCAATCAATGTTACAAGCGATTCAAACGTAGAAGTTTTCCCATTCAACTGAATTTACTGCCATTTTCCCCAGGATGCAATATTGTGTCAGTGACATCTCCTTCAGCATCATCCCTAGAGATCCAATGGAGCGATAACAATGGCGGTTCCGTCTATTTACTGGACTTACGAGTGGTCAACTCCACCAGTATTGCCCCCGTGGTGGTGATGCCATACCCGCCCAGTACTCAGAGACTCATTCAGGGTTTACGACCCGGCCATGCTTATATAGTCACACTCAAAGTTTTTACCTTTTACACGGTTGTGTGTAATGACACTCGGCAAACTTGGACAGGTAATAAGATCATTAACCAGACTTTAGTACTATCTCAGACAGTTCCTTATATTAAAAGTTTTTGTGCTTTTCCACAGTGCCCGCCAAATCCCAGATTACATATTCCAGAGCTATTTCCAGTACTTCTATAATATTTGAATGGTCAAGCGTATTTGGAGCCGAGAGCTACACGTTGTATGTGGAAGAGTTGTTCAGTGTCCCAGTGAAGAAATACAACCAGACCTTCACGGTTTTAAACGGGCAAACAGATGGCCTGACTCCATCCACGACGTACAACTGTTACATTTACGCCTCCAACTCAGCCGGAAGAGGCGCCAGGAGTAACATCAGGACAATCACGACACGTAAGCTTTAGCGCAAAAACAATATTTTGATTCACGTACACACTTAATAAGCTTTTTTATTCCGTTTTCCCAAGTGGTGGAACCACCGACTGGTGTCACTCTGGTCTCGACGGGAAGGAACTCGGCTCTAGTGTCGTGGGATTCCGTGTACAAAGTATTACTTTATCAAGTGACCGTGATTGATGACGATCCCAGCAACACGCCTGTCGTCAGGAACACTTCGTCAACATTCATGCAGATTAATAATCTGGAGCCTTGCTCTACCTACACAGTCGGCGTATCATCGGTCAATGTGTTCTTGGTACCGGGGGAGTCTTCCAACGTCACCCATACAACCTCCAGTGAGTATGTAATGACGGATTTTATTCGCTGACAAGTACAAAAAGATTGGATGTCTACCATTGATCAAGCGATTTAACAAATCAGAAGACTACAATGTTAAATTCTGGACTACAATGTTAAATTCTGGACTACAATGTTAAATTCTGGACTACAATGTTAAATTCTGGACTACAATGTTAAATTCTGGACTACAATGTTAAATTCTGGACTACAATGTTAAATTCTGGACTACAAAGTTAAATTCTGGACTACAATGTTAAATTCTGGACTACAATGTTAAATTCTGGACTACAATGTTAAATTCTGGACTACAATATTAAATTCTGGACGACAATGTTAAATTCTGGACTACAACGTTAAATTCTGGACTACAATGTTAAAATTCTGGACTACAATGTTAAATTCTGGACTACAATATTAAATTCTGGACGACAATGTTAAATTCTGGACTACAATGTTAAATTCTGGACTACAATGTTAAATTCTGGACTACAATATTAAATTCTGGACGACAATGTTAAATTCTGGACTACAATGTTAAATTCTGGACTACAATGTTAAAATTCTGGACTACAATGTTAAAATTCTGGACTACAACGTTAAAATTCTGGACTACAACGTTAAAATTCTGGACTACAATGTTAAATTCTGGTCTACAATGTTAAATTCTGGACTACAATGTTAAAATCCTGGACTACAATGTTAAATTCTGGACTACAATGTTAAATTCTGGACTACAAAGGCCTGGACCAGGCCAAGTCAAGAGCACCTCTGCTGGTGGCAGCCGATTAGTGCACTGTATTTTACAATGAACAGATAATATATTGCACACAGTACACCCCTCATTGTTCAACAATTAGCCAACAACTATCACAAAAGGGCTTCAATCAATTCATCAATTTTTCACAAAGTACTTTGTAGAAGTCCCTAATTTGCATTTGCGATCCATTGAAGATCCTTACGCGATATCTTCTGTCTAAGTAGCAAAACAAAGACTAACAGATTTCCCTCTTCTTATTCAGCCATTAATCCAGTGACATCTATCGAGGTGGACTACAGCTGCACCAGCGGCACAGTGACAGTAACATGGGACTTGGCATTTGGCGCCAATTTATACCGAGCCACAGCTGTGGATGGCATGGGTGCATCCCTCAACTGTACCTCTAACTCCAACAGCTGCCATATTGTCATGCTCAAGTGCGGTGAAAAGTACAGAGTCCACGTGACGGCAATATCAGACGACTGTGAGAGTATCGCCAACACCTCCACCCTGTTCGAGACAGGTGAGTTTCCCTTCCGCGTTGACTTTGTTACAAAGATAGATTTTATTATCCGATAAGTTGGCCCACTGGGAGGCTCTTTGACTTCCCCCTATTGTATCCCACAATCTTTTCTCACAGACACACCCTCTCATTCGTTACTAAACATGGACACTCAATACCTTAAACCAGGGGTGTCAAACATACGCCGCGCGGGCCGGATCCGGCCCGTCTGGTGGTTTGGTACGGCCCGGGGAAGAAAGCTGCATTGTATAAAAAAAATATGAATTTTCTTTAAAATTTGTAGTTCTTGTATTATCCACTAGGGGCGCAGTGTTTTAGTACATGCAGACAACATGAATTGACATTTATTTATGTTCTTATGTTCTTCTTTTGTTCATAATATATTGTTCATAATGTAAAAGGAAAATTCTTTTAATAAACATTTTGATAATTTACTCATTATTTGCACTAATTATTAGTATTAGTGACTAATACAAAGGAAAAAAGTGGGCTTATTGTTAGTTCTATGTAATTTTGCAATGAGTTTACATTAAGCTGTATTCGGCCTGCAGACCAAAGGGAGTTTGACACCCCTGCCTTAAAAAATTGAAGTTTTTTTTCTTTTTTACAGTCAATTGAAGTAGGGGAATATTTCAAAATGTCGGTTATCCTAAAAACAGACTAAGATACACTGTATAACATTGGCTATTATTCCGTCTCCAGTACCCTGCGCTCCGGCCGATACCACAACTAGCCACGACTGCCCCAGCAATGTGATTCTATTCAGCTGGGAAAAAACAAACAACACTTTCTACTACGTGGCAATGGGCGTAGACGATAACGGCCAAGTGACAGAATGCCGTACACAAGACAGCTCCTGCTTTTTTACCAATAATGGCTGTGGGAAGTTCTACACTTTCACCGTGTACGCTGTCAGCTCGGAATGCGACAGTGAAATCAGTCAACCAGAGTTTGTCCGGACATGTGAGTATATCATTTAGAATAGATTGGCCACAATAAGTCTGGAGAACTGTATATAACTCCATAATTTCCATCACAGCTCCTTGTCTTCCAACAAATGTCAAGACTGGGGCAGAGTGTCAATCCGAAGCCCTGATCACTACCTGGGATTCAGCTGCAGGAGCTTTGGCTTATACTATAGAAGCACAGGGTAATACAGGAGAAACCTACAACTGTACATCCTCATCCAATAGCTGTGCAGTGACCGGTGTGCCCTGTGGTGAACATCTCAGTGTGTGGATCATCGCCTCAAATGACAATTGCTCTACGGACAGGGTTCTTGGAGAGGTTGCACAGACTGGTATGTGCTGGTTGGGTGGTTATACATGTTGGGTCAAATGTTTATTCATGGGTTTTAGATTGGAAAATTCCATTGGTTCAACCTTAGGATTAAATTCTCATCCCACTTCTTGATATTCCAATATGGCATTTGGGACAGAAAAATAATGAAACTGCGGTTTCTTATCTCAAAGTACAGTTTCTATGGCCATGGGTACTCCAGTATGAGGGTAAAAAATACACATTTGTGATAGAAACACGCAAAAGTCTACTTTAGTTTTGTTTTAAGAACTGAGGATGCCTTTTCAATTTGAAAATCAACTAACAAGAGTCCCTATTTCAATCACCATCATCAGGATAAATGACAAATGAGTAACAACTACAGTATTTCCTGTGTTACACTAAGCTAATTTATTATTTTTCATCACTCCAGTTCCTTGCACCCCCACTATCGTCTCGGTAACAACCGACTGCAGTCAAAACTCTGCAGAAATCACCTGGACAACGAGCATCGGTGCCATATTTTACAGCGCAATCGTTCAAGATTCGGATGGAAACTCCCATGACTGTTCTTCAATGGGCACGCAATGCATAGTAGAAACTTTACGATGTGGAAGGAATTACACGGCCCACATTGTCGGGACTAATCTCAAATGTAACAGTAGTGAAAGTGACGAGATTGCTTTTACCACAGGTAATAATTGACTATGAATGTAACAGTGAAAAAAGAAATTGAGAAAACATGGCATTTACCTTTGACTCTCTTCTTCATCCTTAGCGCCGTGTCCTCCTGACAACATCGAAGCATTCAGAGATTGTGATGCCAACCACGCTCTGATTGTCTGGCAGAACCATCTGCCAACAGGCAACTACACTGCAACGATAGAAGACCAGAATGGAGTTGAACTCACCTGCAACAGTGACACTGTCAACAACTGTAAAATTCCTAATCTACCTTGTGGGAAGAGATATAATGTTACAGTTACCAACAATGATGGAAGCTGCCATTCGACTTCCACATCAATCACAATGGACTCTGGTACTACAAAATTATCTTTTTGAGATAAGTTTTTCCTATACTTGCTCTAAGATGTATTTAATATCATTTTTAATAGTTCCCTGTGGCCCAGAGGATGTCGAAGCCGAAATAAGATGTCCTTCAGGCGAGGTGGTATTGACCTGGAGCATCCCTACCCCAGCAGAGAACTATACAGTCACCATTTATAGAGGGTTGGGTGAACCCATCTATTGCACCTCCACAGAGACCCAATGTACTAGCGGAGATTTGGTCTGTGGAAGTACTTACTCTGCCACTGTTGTAGCAGTCACTGGGTCGTGTCAGAGTATGCCCAGTAACGAGATCGTCGTACAAACATGTAAGAACACTCGTCATACGGAGAGAAACTAAATGTCAGTTGCTTCTTACAATCAAAAGACTAAAAAAACACTTATATGAACAGCAAAATCAATAATGAAAACAGAGCTCCTTCTATACATCAGTGTAAACCATTCTTGTTTCAATTTTTCTGTTTTTTAAACTTTTATTCAGTGCCGTGCCCCGCTACATCTGTCATTGCTGAAGCGCTGTGCGCACCAGATCTCGTTATTGTGCACTGGATGGCCAGTGACAGTACCACATCTTACACTGCCTTCGCAGTGAGCAATACAGGCGATTCGTCGCAATGCACAACCAATGAAACAATGTGCTACTTCCATGACCTTATGTGCGGTGAGGTTTACAACATTAGTGTAGCAGAAACGAGTGAAAACTGCACAGGTCTTCAGGGGAACCCCGTGACCCTATACACAGGTAACTCTCTATAGACTTCCAGGTTTTTGGAATTGGCGAAACTAACACATTTTCTGACTCCCCTCTTCAAGAGCCTTGTACCCCCATCAATGTTTTTAGCCAGCTGGACTGTATAGCTCACACATCTGATGTATGGTGGGACTCCGATCCAAATGCAGTGAGCTACACCGTGACAGCCACCAGTACGGATCAGACACTTACCTGTGTTAGCTCAACCTCTAATTGTACACTAACGGACCTACGCTGCGACCACTCCTATTCCATTTTTGTGACGGCCACTGATGGTAATTGTGTCAGCAGTAACAGCCTCTCCATTTGGCAACCACCAGGTAACAAATGGCAGTTATTGTACTACTTGAAAATCCGTAGTTACTTGGTTTTACCAACCTAGAAAGTTGAGTCTCGTGTACTTTCTAGTATTCATCTTAAATCTCACATTATGATCTCAGTACCGTGTGCACCAGAGGGAGTCAACATCACCACGTTCTGCAGCACCAATGATGTAATGGTCAGCTGGAAAAACTCTTCTTGGCCACTTAACTACAGTGTCAGCGCCACACCTCTTTCTGGAAATATGACTTCAACTACTTGTCAGACTGACAACACTAACTGCACTCTGACAGGCCTTCAATGTGGACAGACTTACAATGTGTCTGTAAAAGGTTGCCATGGCGATTGTCCCGGAGTATATAGTGCTCCACTAACCATCATGACAGGTATTACAACGTGGAAAGATTGGAGAAATGACTTTGAATAAGCATCGGAGAGAATACATGCATTGTATTTTGGTCTTTGCAGTTCCATGTGCACCTGTACTCTTGGACGCAATAACAGATTGCACTACCAACTCCATTTTGGCCTCCTGGAATCCTTCTATGGGTGCAACCTCTTATACAGTGACTTTAACAGGACCAAATGGCTTCATTGAAACTTGCAGTACACCGAACACTGTGTGTCCTTTCAGTAATATTGAATGTGCTACACAATATACCATTAACGCCACAGCACATGACAACTACTGCTCAAGCACCTCCGTTCTGACCACAGTGACCACAGGTACTTTTGAAAATCGTGAGGCTCAATTCAATTAATTTCACAGAATCTAACAATTTACCCATCTCATACTTCAACCTCCAGGACCATGTGACCCAGACAGTGTAGCTGCTACCCTTCAGTGTGGGTCTAATTCAGCTGAAGTATCCTGGACTGCCAGTACTGGGGCTACTGCATACACTGTTATAGCTACCGGCTCACAGCACCAAATATCCTGCTCGAGTGAATCAACTTCTTGTCAACTGGATGAGCTGCAATGCGGGGTGACGTACAGTTTGATTGTGCTAGCTGACGATGGTCAATGCAACAGCACAGGAGGTTCACCGACTATGTTGATGGCAGGTAGTGATAAATTCATTGACAGTGGTCGCCAAATCACGCTACAAAGATCTTAGGCTAACCCTTCTTATTTTTTCCCAGCTCCATGTGCACCATACATTGAGTCTAGCACTCAAATCTGTGGTACTAATTCCTCCTCCGTGTCCTGGATGGCCATAGCTGATGCCACAGGTTACACAGTTACCGCAACAGCAACAAGCGGTCATTCCGTTTCCTGCACTTCAGCAAATTCAATTTGTGAGCTAATGGATTTAGAATGTGGCGAAATCTACACAGCCACCATCGTAACCATGGGAAGCGAATGTGATAGTTCTCCTGGAGAAAGCGCTAACATTATCACAGGTAGGTGCATTGTACAGGATTTTCGCAGATATTCTTCAACTTGATTTGCATTTGTTGGTTTACAGCTCCCTGCCCGCCAGTATCAGTTTCCAAGCAGTACATGTGTACCAACAACACAGCCTTGATTAGTTGGAGCGAGACTTCAGGGTATCTCAATTTCCAAGCAGAACTATCTGGATTTGGCTACCAGGACAGTTGCAGGACTACAAATAGCAGTTGTGTAGTTCATAATCTTCCTTGTGGCTTGGAACTTGATGTTACAGTTCATGCTGAGGGGGCAGAGTGCAATAGCACCCCCAGTGTCTCTCAATCACTCCAAACAGGTAAGTAACCAGATATACTATAAGAAATATATTTGACAAATGCACCCAATCTTAGGGATAATTTATGTAGTTGTTTTTGCAGTTGGTCAGTCACTTTCCGCCCCCCATTTCTCGCAGCACCGTGCGCCCCAGAGAACGTCAGCGCCGCATTGATATGTTCCAATCACTCCGCTTTGGTATCATGGGTGGGAAGCCACAGTGCTGTTGAATACACAGTGACGTCTACTGGCCAAGATGGACACACACATCAATGTCATTCCAACACCACTAGCTGTCAGCTATCACACATCCAATGCGGTGAAACATACAACCTCATTGTCACGCCGCACTCCGAGTCATGCGCTGGAAGACCGAGTCAAGTCCACAGCTTCCAAGCAGGTACAAAACAATCATAAATATCACCCGGCAACATTGAAAAGACTTAATTCCTCTGTTTTTAACCACCCTTTCTCCAGGTCTTTGTCCCCCAAGTACTGTAACAACATTTCCACCATGTGCGGATAGTAGCATGGTGTCTTGGTCCAGTGTAGCCGGGGCCGAAATGTACATAGCCACGGCCACAGCCGATGACGGACACGTTCATAACTGCAGCAACGGTGTTTCTACCTCATGCCAGTTCACTAACCTCCACTGTGGGGAAAGCTATTCCGTCACTGTAGTCACCGCGGACCGTGGGTGCTGGAGCGAGCCAAGTTCTCCAGTAGAAATGATTACCGGTGTGTGTGTGTAACTATCCTACAAATATACACACTTCCATGAATACTAACGTGTCTTCCCTGTCATGTCAGGTCTGTGTCCACCCACCAACCTTGTGGGCGAGGTCGCCTGTGACACCAACACAGTAACAATTTCATGGGATCCGATTCAATTACCGGGAGTTTCCTACATCCTAAAATATGAAAAACTCTACGGGATACTTCCCCCTGTAACCTGGCCGGCTTCAAGCGCTTCACATACGCTGACCGACCTTGAATGTGGAGAACGATATGCCTTCTCCATTTCGTTTCTTGATCAGTCTTGCCAGAGTAGCTACAGCCCTCCATTGGAATTGAGCACAGGTTCTTCATCCTTTCAGTTCGGATATTTTGAGTGTAGCAGCAGAATTTGAAAGTTTTTAACGGAGTGTTTTCATTCCACATCTAGCTCCTTGCCAGCCTACAAACTTTGCTGCTCGTGTGGACTGCGGGATGAACAACGGTAACTTCAGCTGGATCGAGAGCAGCGGAGCAACGTTTTACACAGTGGAAGTGACAGGAGATCACGGTCATGTGGCGTCCTGCTTGTCCAATGACACTTCATGTGCTGTCAGACTTCATTGCGGTCGTTCATATTCAGCCTCGTTGGTGGCATCAACCGAAAGTTGCAACAGCACTGAACATGCGGACATATACTTTAACTCAGGTGAGGGAAAAACTCTATGACAGCTTTCAAACAATGTTCATAATGCCATCCAACTTGCCAAGCCAGGACTTAATTGACTAACTTCCCCATTCCACTTGTCTCCACTAGCTGCCTGTCTCCCAGAGAATGTAGAAGGTGTAGTGAACTGTTACACTAATGTGATGGATGTCAGTTGGTCTGAAACCCCTGGTTCAGACAACTACACGGCCTGGGCCATCAGTTTGGAAGGACACCGAGCTTCCTGCAACTCCACGTACAACAATTGCTCCATCCATGATTTGCAGTGTGGCCACGTCTATGAGGTTCTAGTCACCTCTTCCTCGGTTCATTGTGAAATCATCGTTGGTTCTGACTACAAAGTCCAAGCTGGTGAGTCTTCAAAATTTTAGTAGGGGCAGAACAGATCTAATATGATTCTTTGTCTTGTCTATAGCGCCTTGTAAACCCGAGAACGTCTCAGGGGATCTTAACTGTAGCGCCAACATCATGAGAGTAACGTGGGATCATGTCAGCTCTCAAGCTCAGAACTTCACTGTAGAAGCCAACTCTGTTTCCGGTGTTAACTCCACTTGTGAAACCGATGAGGGTAACTGTTCATTCTTGGACTTGAGCTGTGGACAACTCTACACTTTCACAGTGACGGGTCACACAAACGTCTGTATGAGCGAAATGAGTTACCCCACAGAGATACTGACTGGTACATCTCCTCAAAATTCTTCACTATATCCAATTTTTTGGTGCTGTACAAAACTACAGGATGTCTTTTTGCTTTCTAGGTCCATGTCCCCCTAGCCAGGTGTCCGCCGAGATGAATTGTGCCACCCGAATGGCTTGGGTCAGTTGGGATACGGCTGCTGAAGCTTCAGCCTACAGTGCTCAGGCAATCTCCACCAATGGACACAACTCCTCCTGTAGTGCCATGGGAAGTGAATGTGAACTTAGCAACCTGGTCTGTGGACAGAGTTACTCGGTCATTGTGGAATCAATGCATACTGGTTGTGCTGGGCCGGCCACTGCTCCGATCTGGTTTACTACAGGTGAGCCATCCAGGAAAGATGAAATGGTAATATTTTGAGAGAAATTAGTATGCTCATGAATGGTTGCCAATCTTCTTTATGAGATGAAAGTCTTAATATTACAAGAATTAAGACTTTTAAGGTAATATTACAAGATTAAAATCATAATTTACTAGAGTAAGCTATGAGAAAAAGTAAACCTGGTACCCAAAACAAACACAAAGTAATACGATTCATTAAACACACAAAGTACAAACACAAAAATGGTCATCGACAGATGGCTGACAAAGATATGTTAAAATGGCGCAAATTATAGTCGGGAAAAATATGATACAATTTATAATTATAGTAAGGTACTGCCCTGAAAATTATTCAATGAAAAACAACATGCCGTATCTCAAAAAAGTTTGTACAAAACTGGCCTAAACTACCATACAAGAACCTGTAGTTTTGTATTTGTTTGAAAACCAAAATTTATAGGATAGATGTTTTTTTTCATACGCTATTGGTGAATTGACATCAAACTATTGACTTGTACTCTCTGTTCCCAGATCCCTGCATTCCTATAATTGTCTCGATCAACTACATCTTAAGTGATGCCCAAGTGACTTGGCAAGAAGCAGATGGAGCAACTTCTTATTCTGTTTTGGCTGTAAATGACCAAGGCGGGACAGTTCAATGTAACAGCGCAGGAACAAACTGTCAATTGACGTCCCTGCAGTGCAGTCAAATCTACTCCGTGACGGTGACAGCTCAAAACCAGGCTTGTGACAGCGTCATTTCTGAGACATGGCCGCTTAAAACCGGTAGGTCACAACGTCAAGAATGACTGTACGAGATACTACAAACATGGCTATCAAATCATTTGTGATTATTGTTTTTCAGAACCATGCCCACCTACCAACATTCAGGCTGATGCGTTATGCGATCAATCCACAGCGATTATTTCCTGGGATCTGAGTACCCTCGCTGTGGGTTACATGGCCTACATTTCCGAACAATCTGGCTCCAATGATTACACATGTGAGGCTGATGAAACAACCCAAAGCTGTGTTGTCACGGGACTCGTCTGTGGCACCCTACATGACGTATGGGTTACAGCCTTGGGAGAGGAACATGACAGCAGCGATAGTGCACTTGTTACATTCACAACAGGTACAGATATTGACCTGAACTACTCTGGACATTTTTATTAGTCTCTCTTACGGTTTGGGGGAAGAAAAGGTTGCACTCAAAAGCAGACAAAACATAACTAATGCATGCACCAATATTTACTGAACCCAAAAAAACACTCAGACAGAAGGAAGTAACAAAAAGGGAATTTAAAAATACCAAATGGTACCGGAACCATGGGCTTAGCAAGGCAATAATACCTCAGCAACTTTCCCCTGGCTAGCCTAAGTCCCAAAAAATTGGGCGAGTTTTAAACATTATTGTAACTTCTTTAAAGACAATAGACTGTTCTTCCCAAATCAACGACTGTTCTCCACAAATCAACGACTGTTCTTCCCAAATCAACCACTGTTCTCCCCAATCAACGACTGTTCTTCCCAAATCAACCACTGTTTTTCCCAAATCAACAACTGTTCTTCCCAAATCAACGACTGTTCTTCCCAAATCAACAACGGTTCTTCCCAAATCAACCACTGTTCTTCCCAAATCAACGACTGTTCTTCCCAAATCAACGACTGTTCTTCCCAAATCAACGACTGTTCTTCCCAAATCAACAGGTCCTTGCCAACCCAGCAGCATTGAAGCCATTATGGATTGTGACATCAAATCAGCTACAGTCTCCTGGCTTCCCGGCGATGGAGTTCCGTTGTACGTGGCTCTACTAACGGCCTCATCGGGCCATACGGCGACATGCAACACCGCACAATCTTACTGTGACCTCACAACTCTACAATGTGGGGAGGAGTACTCTGTGAGTGTGACGAGTGTGGATGGCCCCTGTGAGAATGGTGACATTATGTGGGGAACTCTCGCTACAGGTAACATGTGACCCAAAAAGTGTTACACAGGTTGTGTATCAATCAATCGAAGCTATTTTCAACTACTCAAAATGTCCATGTTACAGAGCCGTGTACACCGATGAATATCGCCATTCATTACAACATGAGTGAAGCCATGGTCACATGGGGAGTAGCCAGAGGAGCTGGATCTTACCAGGTCCAGGCTGTGACTAACCAGGGCTTGACTACCACGTGCAACAGCACCGGAACTCAGTGCAACGTGACCGGCTTGCAATGTAGTCGAATCTACAATGTCACGGTGGCTGCAAAAAATAATGCATGCAACAATGCGGCCATGTCTGAGATGTATCAATTTATGACAGGTAAGTCCAGTTTTCACAACCAGGGCTACATTGCAACAGCTTGTGTTGAGATAAATGGATGACCGTATTTTCACGACTATAAGGCGCACCCTCAATGATTGAAACATTTAATTTTTTTCTTTATATAAAGCACACTGGATTATAAGTCGCCCTGTCTATTTTGGAGAAAAATTATGACTTTTAAGTGCGCCTTATAGTTGAGAAAATACAGTATTTCTATCCAAGATAAGTAAATTGGTTTTCCATAAGTCTGGTGAAAGTGAGTCTTTTACACAGCACTAGAAATTTCAATTTCTGATTGGAGTTCTCGGAATTGGACAAAATACCTGAATTGGTTACTACTTTATAGCCCAAAAAAATAAAAAAACTTACAGCCATATAGAATCAAAAGAGATAAAATTGTGAACAATAGGAAGATCATTGTAATGACACAACCCGAATATGTTTTTCCTGCCATTTCAGCCCCGTGCCCACCAACCAATGTCCAAGTTGACGTGGATTGTACACAAGATACAGTCGCCGTTTCCTGGGAGCCGAGTGAACTCGCCGTAAATTACATTGCCTACGTTTACGATAATTATGGATACACGTTAACGTGCGAGACACAAGGCACAGTCTGTGTTGTCTCTGGACTCATGTGCGGTGGCCATTATTATGCTTGGGCTGTAGCCTTTGGAAAGGAATATAACAGCTCTGAAAGTGACCAAGTCTGGTTCTACTCAGGTATAGATGTACCTCTAAATTCGTGGAATATTAAAAATGTAGCGTCTGCGAAAGAAAATACAAAAACCTCAATCATTTCCCTGTAATTTTCCTAGCTCCATGTTTGCCCAGCAGCGTAGAAGTCGAAGTTGACTGTAACTCCAATGGAGTTGCGGCGGCTTCTTGGATTGCTCCTCCTGGCAATGCAAACATTTCCCTGACAGCCACTGGAAGTTTTCAGTTCCAATGCCAAGCCCAGAACAATCTTTGCAACTTTGAAGGTTTGGACTGCGGGGAAACCTACCAACTAAGCCTCACTGCCACCAATAGCCAATGCAATGTCACTAAACCAATGGCCTCTAACTTCACCACACGTAGGTTGACCAAAAACCATCAGACCTGTGTGTGTCTGAAGATTGACAAATAAAGCTGACATCTACCTACCCCACAGGTCCGTGCCAACCTCAGCTTGTGGCCGTTGATCTTCCCTGTGGTTCTGGAACCGCTATACTGTCCTGGGAGGAAATTCCTGAAGTGGAACTTTACATTGGAAGCGCTGTTCTGAGCTCAGGAGGGATGACGTATTTGTGTAATTCCACAGACTCAATTTGTGACTTCCCAGGGCTCACTTGCGGAGATAAGTACAACTTTACTGTCAAGGCATTGAGTCACGGCTGCAGTAGCCAAGATAGCGAACCTGTGTACATCCAGACAGGTATGTAAAATGTTACACCACAACAGTAGCACCTTAACTTTGGAATTCAATCCTATGTATTCCTCATGTCAGAGCCTTGCCAGCCAATGATTGTGTTGGCTCAACCATCCTGTCAGAATAACGCAGTACAACTCATCTGGCTTCCCCCCGCAAGCGATGTATCTCTTTACCTAATCACGGCCACGGGAAATCTGGGATATGTGAAGAACTACAACACCACCCAGCCGAGCCTACTTGCCGATTTACCGTGTGGCCAGATTTATAGCATCGTGGTGCAAGGACGAGGTAGCAGTTGTGACAGTGAGCCAAGCAGTCCCGCCATTGCCAAAACACGTAAGATGCTATTTTAGCCTACATATACATACTATGTTTTGACTTTTGAGTTTTTCTTATGGCAAGACACTGATTGGTTGAGGTATTTTTAGTCAAAACCTGAGAGCGTTCCAGATACATTGTCACTAAATACCAAATACTTGAGTACCGCATGGGTATTATTCAACATTTCAATAGGACCCAATCAGGTAACCATCTTCAATCGTCATCCACAGCCCCTTGTATCCCCCGTCATGTGACAACCCTTGAGCAGTGTGACACCAACACAGCCTCTGTCATTTGGTCGGCCAGCGATGGCGCCATAAAGTACGTCGCAGATGCCACGGGTCAAAACGGAGACACGCACATGTGCTATAGCAACTACACCGACTGTACCTGGGACGATCTACACTGTGGAGAGGAGTATACCGTCCTGGTTATGTCAGAGGATGACTCCTGTACTAGCCTGCCTAGCAACAGCACTGTCATTTATATGGGTATTTACATTTTAGAAACACTTGCCTACCACTTCTTCTGCTTTGACCCTCTCCCTATTCTAATACATCTAAAAATACAAATACCTCAACTACATTTTCCTTCCAGCTCCATGTCCTCCCGAGAATGTCCTGGCCTCTGCGGACTGTGACACAAACCTAGTCTCGTTGACCTGGGACGCTAGTAATGGGTCTTCGGTCTATAACGTGTCCCTTGAAACAGAAGGGCTAATGGTGTCACATGACACCAACAAGACCAACACATACTGGTCTGACCTGAGCTGTGGGACAAACTATAGCTTCACAGTAACGCCTTACAATTCTTACTGTTTGGGCATGAGGAGTGTACCGGCTTTTATTCAAACATGTAAGTTTAATTCTGACCATGGTTCCAAAAAGCTCTGCGGTCAGTTCAGTTCATATCTTGTTTTTTTAAAGGGCCGTGCACACCTCAGGGGATCTACGCTATGCACGATTGCCTTTCTGGTAGTGCCAAAGTCATGTGGCAACCCAACAATGGCATGGACAACTATACAGCTTTAGTGGACTCTCATTTTGGAATCTCCCAAAGCTGTACGTCGTACTCTGGTGAATGCAACGTGTTCGGACTGACCTGTGGTCAAAATCTTTCCGTCTCCGTTACGGCATCTAACCAGCAGTGTGAGGTCACTTCAGTTGCAGATCACACCTTGCAGTCAAGTAAGAATAAAGTGATGTTGTCCTTGTAAGATACCATAGAATACCTTACTGTAATTTTTTCAATTATTATTACAGCGCCATGTAGTCCTACCAATGTCTTCGTGGCAAAGGATTGTGCCAACAACACAGCCGCCATGTCATGGTCTGCCAGCAATGGTGCGACACACTACTTAGTAACAGCCTCTTGTTACCATGGCAATGTCAGCCACCAAACCTCAGACCTCAACTACACTCTGGATGACCTGATGTGCGGTAGCCAATATTCCATTCAAGTGGTAGCAATGGATGACAATTGTTCCAGTATTCCCAGTCAAGCTGTGGTATTTGACTCAGGTGAGCAGAGGATCGTATAGAAAGAACACTATTGACAAGTCTCATCATCGAATAAGTGTAGCTAGCTTGGAAACCAGTGTAATCTTGAGGACACCTCTGTTTTTCCTAGCTCCATGTCCCCCTGAGAATGTGACTACCCATCTCAGCTGCATGTCCAACCACTTGACTGTTTCTTGGGACTCCATGGGATACGTTGACTACTACCTGTTGTGGATAAACGAGGACAACGGAGCAGGAGTTGGTGACATCTTTAACACCACCAGCAAAGAGTATTCAAGCAGTAACTTGAACTGTGGGAGTACCTACACTGTCCAGGTCACTGCGGTCAAAGGAGATTGCCAAACCCAATCAAGTCTCAACCAAGGAATTTCAACAGGTAAAACTTTACCACAATCCATATAGCTAGAGGTGTGCAAGTAAAGTACTCAGTACTTTAGTAGAAAATAACACCATAACTACAAGGGCTGTACATTGCTCCCCATCCTTCAGCTCCTTGCCAGCCTCAAGGCATTCAAGGTAGCCTGGACTGTGTGAAAAATTCAGCCTGGATCTCATGGAACCCTAGCCTAGGCGCCGACTGCTACACCGTGTCGGCACTCGGGGAAGACAACAGCGAGGCCAACTGTACCAGCTGGAGCAACAACACCTGCGAGGTGGAGGACCTGGAGTGCGGCATTCTTTATAACTTTAGCGTTATTGCCAAGAACAGCGAGTGTGAAAGTACTCCAAGCACTGCCATTGAGTTGCAAACAGGTAAAGGACTCTTTTATAGTCTTGTTTAGCAACAATGCTAAAATTCCACAATGGAACATGAAAAGTCAACAGCATGGTTGATCATGCAATTTGGACCTAGGCCAACATTTGGCCAAAATATGTCTAAAAAATGATGTTTCTAATGATTTTAATTTGAGAAAAATGATGTTGCTGAAATACTTTAAAACTATTCTACAGCCCCCTGTTCCCTATCCGGGATTATGGCCATCCCAGAATGCGACAGTGGTAGCATTCTAGTCCAATGGGAGATCATGGAGGGCGGCGAGGGAAGTGGCGCGGGAAGTGGCGAGGGAAGCAGCGAGGGAAGCACCATTTACACGGCCACTGCTGAAGGCAGTGACCACACCTACTTGTCCTGCAGTAACCCTGGCATAGAGTGCACCCTCCATGGGGCACAGTGCGACCTACACTACACCATCATCGTTTCCGCTACATCAGACCACTGCAGCAGTTTGAGAAGTCCGCCTTTGAAAATAAGCATGGGTATGTAGTAGGTTTGATATATTGTGTTGCCTAGATAAACTACAAAATTCAATTTCTGGAGTAAGTTAATGAAGCCTCGTCAATTTGAAGTATTTTTTTGTTGATTTTGGGGGAATTGAGGTTGATTTTTTTTGTTGATTTTTGGGGGAATTGTGGTTGATTTTTTGTTGATTTTAGGGGAATTGTGGTTGATTTTCTGTTGAATTTGGGGGGAATTGTGGTTGATTTTCTGTTGATTTTTGGGGCAATTTTGGCTGATTTTCTGTTGATTTTAGGGCAACATCTGTTCAATTCGTGTAGATTTTTGGGGCATTTACAAATCATTTTTTTAATCACGTTCTAGTGATTCCTAGTCAACTATTGTTCATTTTGGAGGCATGTTTGGGCCACTACCTGTTGATTTTGGTACAATTACAGGTCTTTTCAGGTTATTTTTTTCAAGAAATGTGACTTTTGGGGAAAACTAAACTTTTGAGCTAGTTTTTGAACGTTTTTCCAATCTTCTCAGAACCATGTCCACCACAAGAGGTGAATGTCAGCGCCTCATGCGAGGAGCACAGCGCTCTGGTGTCATGGACGCCCTCCCTGGTGGCCACGACCTACAGTGTCGTCGCCATGGCGGCAGATGGACACACGCATAGCTGCGATAGCCCCTACGCTAACTGTAGCTTGTCTGGGCTGCACTGTGATGAACAGTATGCAGTACACGTGACAGCAAGCCATGAGGACTGCACCGGCCAAGCCAGTCATAATGTGACTTTCAGCACAGGTACAAATATTTGATTTATCCGTATATGTTTTAATTAATGAAAGATAGTGAAAAGTACATGTTCATTTCAGCAGTTCAAGTAAAACTGGTATGTAGAACTGATTATTAAGCTTTGGATCATTAGTCTGCTTGCAGGTATGACAATGAACAAAATTTAAATATACGTAAAACAAAACCTTGTATTACATGTGTATAGCCTATTTTTATGTTTTTTTAATTAATCTATTTTTTTTAAGATTCTAGGCATTTTCCCCAAATAAAAGTATAATATTAAATGGATAAAGTTGTATTTTTTAAATTTAGTTGTTGAGCTAATGATATATTTTTTTTCTTCAATTAAAATTTCATGGTTATCAACAAAAACATAACAATAAATAATACGCATAATTACTACAGCAAAAAGTAATACAACTATCATGACAGAATGTCTTTGTCCTTGAGATTTTTTACAAAAAAACATTTTTCTTACAATATGATTCAGTTGCATTTTAAAAATAACATTATTCCAATACTATTCAAAGTCTCCCGAGTTTACCATCCATTTTTTATATTTAAAAAAAAACAAATTACCTTTTGAAATTGAATTTTGTTAAACATTCGCCTTCTGCATATTGTTTTCAAAAATAAAATACATTTTTATGCCTTATTTTAAGTAATAGAGAAGCATATTTTCTTCTTATGTACTAAAAACCTTAGCATATTTTTTAAGCACTTAAGACTGACAAATTGACAAAAAAAAACCTATATTTCTACCAATTGTGCAGGTCCCTGCCAACCCGATGGTCTCTGGGTCACCTTCCACTGTAACAATCAGTCTGCAGTACTCTCTTGGACCCCTAGCGACCATGCCATCAACTACTACGGCTGTGCTCAAGATGGGAGTGGACAAATGCTCTACTGCCACAACACCAATCCCACATGCACCATCACCAATTTGGACTGTGGGACACTTTATAACTTCACCGTGCAGGCCTCAGATGGCGACTGCAACAGTTCATTCAGTGACCCGGTAGAGCAAGGAGCAGGTAACAAATATTCACAAATCATACACCAAATTCAAAAAAAGTGTCCTCTAAATCATAGTCTTGATTAGATATGATTTATGTGAAGAATTGGTATTAATTTTTATTGTTTTTTGTTAGCTCCGTGCCCTCCTGACGCTGTTTTGGTGCAGCCTATGGCAATGTACATGGAGGTCCAGATTTTACAATTCACCTGGACAGAAAACAACTGCGCCGACACGGAGTACTTGTTGAGCTTATCGGGAAACCTGCTCGGAGACAGCCAGGCCCAATTTGAGGTGTCTTCCTATTGGACGGATAGGACGGAGTTTGAGATTCCGCTTCCCTGCGGTTCTGAATATGCCGCCACAGTGGCGAGCAGAAACGTGGCTGGGATTAGCAACCAGACTGTGCCGCTTACTAATACGACAGGTAGAGTACTTCTACAACAAACTAGTTGAAGTTTGAAGTCGCTACTCGAATAGTTGAAGACTTTCTACCATTCAATATGATGGTGATAACCTAATATGCGAACTTTATAGTGAATTGAATGCTCTTATTGTCATTATATGCAAGTAAAATGACATTTGAAGCTTCATCATGAAGTTTACAAAATTATTTTTGAACTAAAAACATAAAAAAATGATTAAAAAAATTACAATTATGGATTTAAAAGGGGGAGAAATCAGGACATTTAATATACATCTATATTCTTCATTTTAATTTGATCCTAAAACGAAATTCGGCACTTATGATTTGCTTTCTCGGGCCGCACAAAATGATGAGGCGGGCCAGATTTGGCCCCCGGGCCGCCACTTTGACACCAGTGGAATAAGTAGTTTACAGCATAACATTGAGAACTCTGTCTTTTTTATACTTTCAGCCTTATGAAACAATGTAGTTTTTTTCTGGATTTATTTGGTCTCACTTATTAGCATAATTTCAAACTTTATAAAATTCTATTGGATGTACTTGCTAATAGAAATACACAATCGCAAAGAGTAGAATTTATCAAACATTTTTTGTAAATATGCTGGATTTAATTGAATGCTTTTATTATCATTATAAAAGTATAATGCGATTTAAAGATTCACCATGAAATGCATACACAACAAACATCCATACAAATTAATAATCAATGAATAAGTAATAAATCGCCTGTTAGATTCATAATAACGAAGTAGTGATCAACATCCCTTGTTTTTCCTAAGCATTATAAGTATTTAAAAATGACCTTACCTTTTTATCTGATCGTTCTTTTATCGTCTGTCCACCGCAGCTCCATGCAAGCCTTCCATGGTCTCCTACAACATGGGCGATTCAATGGCCAGAATTTCCTGGAGCCCTTCGGTGTTCGCCACCACGTACGCCGTGTACCGTCACAATATAACGGCCAGCTCACGTTTGTGCACCACTTCGGGTCTTTCCTGCTCTCTGCTCCTCAACGCCACGTTTTCGGACCTGCTTGTCACGGCCAGTAACGCCGCTGGGGAAAGCGAAGGATCGGCCGTTACGGAGGGTCAGCGTCGGGAAAAAATAAATAAAAAGTAGTCGCTACTAGTAGTTTATTCCAATTTAAATTCTTACCTCTCTTTCTTTTCAGTTGTGGGCCACCAAGTGAGAAAAAGAGACGTCAGTGAGAATGGTATGTTTGTATACATTTTCATACCTGTCAACCTCGAACCATTTGTGATCTTACCAAATTTTGTTTTCGCCCTTACATATATGTATAAATACATGGAAAATCTTACCACTTTACTTTTTTGTAAAAAATCAAGGGAACAGGAAACGGAAATCACATGGTGAAAGTGTTACAAAACGAAATGTTTATCATGATCTTTTTTTTTTAGCCAATCAGAGGCGCCGGTACATATATCACTTGGCAGACATGCGTTTCTCAAAATCACCGTTTAGCGTACCATTTTCATGTGTACAGCGTACCAATATAAAAATGGGCTTTCAGTTGTACCAATTACGGCGAGAACGTACCAGTTGACAGGTATGCATTTTTAGGCGGATAACGTGCTGCTTGGGTGATGGACAAACAATTTCGGGTCAAAGGTTATACAAACAATAACAGGTGCAAGACAACATGGCCGGAATGCCACTCAAGAATAATTTAAAGTGAACGCTTTACATTTTGAATTAATTTTACTTGAAATATTAATTAATATCATTGTGCTCATTTTGATGATGTCTTATCTTAAAAACAAGTGAAATGACCACAATTTTAATTAAAAATAAATAAATAAAACAGTCACCCTTGATTATGCAGGTGTGCTATTCTAACCTTAATCTTTTGTTTATACAAAGCTGCTATGATTATAAAGATGAGCAATACATTTGGTTATATTTGACAGGACAACATGCAAATAAAAGTTAAATTTTGAGAAATCCATGTTTAAAATACACATGTATGAAGTCAATGTACTGGTTTAGCAAAATAATATTTAGTAACACAGTACATGTGTTGTTTCACAATATACATTGTCGTGTTTAACAAATATCCTGTTATTTTTTTCTGAAAAAAATAAATAAAACCTATATTAGCTATCTTTTTTTTACTCCTATCTCCACTGACTTTGTAGTTCTCTATTCTTCTGGTCCTAATCATGCATTTATGCCCATTTTCATCCCTCAGGAGACCCCTCTGCTCCCAGTTTGAACATCACACTGGTGGCACCAAGGACCATCATGGCCAATTGGACCCAAGTCGGCAATTACACCAACTACAAATTGCTAATCCGGCAGCTCCAGGATAAATCTGAGTCAACGCAGGAACTGACGGTCCTGGGGGAAAGCATCATTTTGACGGATCTGAGCAACGATTGCTTTATCTGCATCACGGTGGCGGGCAAGAACGATGCTGACGTTGGACTGGAGTCGGATCCCGTGTGTTTGGAAACAGAACAAAGTCATTAGGGCAATTGTTAGACTATGTAGCAAAACATATCTTGACATGATCCTGATCATAAGGTGACAAAATGAAATATGTAGCTTTAGAGCTGAATATCCCACAGGAAGATTTTCCATTGAGTTTCTACACAATTACAATTATTCAAGTACTTATGCAGGTAAGTAAAAATGAAAAAAATGCACCATTTTGGTCAGTTGAAATTGTCACAAAGGTTCTATTTGGGATATTTTGATTTCTTTATCTTGGTGAATAAAATCATTTACAAATTTTGAGTCATTTTTAACTCAAAATGGGATCATTTATGTTCATATTTATACTTCAAGATGAATTCTATCAATATTGTGTTAGAGAGTTATATTCAAATTATTATCGTCATATAATCATCAGTGTGACCATCCATTTATAGTTAATATCTCCATTGTTTTTTTGATTTCATTATTCCTGCTATAACAATTTCCCCCAATGCAAAAGTCTTCATAAAAGTATTTTATTAGAAAAGAAAACGCAACATAGCAACAACCCAGACACAAGACAAGCAAGGGTCTCAGCTTGAATCTTTTAGCAGACTCTACTTGAAGGAATTAAAACATTCTCAGCTGATCTACAAACAATCAGGGGGGCCCTAACACATTTTCCTCCTCCTCCTCCTTCTCTTCCAGGCACATTAACATTTCATGGATCAAATGTGCCACATAACATGATAGCATTGAGCTCAACCTGACCATTTCAGGGACCCACGCGATTTGATATATATACAAAAAAATCAAAATTTCCAGGCTCCGAAACAATGAACGGTACAAAATAAAAAATGCCACTTTCTCCAATGCCTAGTAAAGACTGCTAGAACACGGGAAGAAAAAAACAAAACAAAAAAAAAGGCCAAAGAAAGACGACACCTTACACACATTTACTCGACACTGGGACTCCGCCTACGATCGACTGGTTTACTCCGGTCGGCACTGACCTCCCTCTGATGATGACTCCTTTCTCTGCTTCGGCTACGTTTGTGCGCCCGTTGTTGTTCCCCGTCGCGTTCCTTCTCCTTTCCGTGGCTGGAATCCCGCTTTCTGCTTTTCTCGTCGCCGGCACCCCCGCTCTTGTGCCGCCTCTCCTTGCTCCGACTTCGGCTGGCCTTCTTAGCCTTCCGTTCATCTCGATGCCTCTCCCTTTCGTCTTTGTGCCTCCTATCGTCGCCCTCCCCTTTACTCTTCCTCTCCCTGGACCTGTCCCTATGGTGGTCTCGCTCCTTCCTCTTGTTCCTGTCGTCGCCGCCGCTTCCTCCGCCGCCGCTGTCGCGCTCCTTATCTTTGCGCTCGCTTCTTTTGTCCCTGCCGGCGCTGCCGCTACGGCTTCTTCGGCGTTCTCGTCGTTCCTGGTGGTTTCGCTCGGCGCTGCGGGATCGTCTCCTCTCCCTGTCGCGCTCCCTGGCGTCCCTCTCCTTCCGCTGACGTTCCCGTTCCCTCTCCAGCTCGCGGTCGTAGCTGGCGGCGTGGCGATCCCGCTCACGGTGGTGACTGCGGCTCCTCGACCGTTTCGGCGAGCGTCTGGGGCTCGGCGTCCGCCTCGGGCTCCTGGAAGTCAAGTTATCGACCTTATTAAATTACAACATTTTTTTTATTAACTGTTTAAAGATATTATGTTTTTTTTTTAAGTTTTAGTTTACCATCCATTAATCCAAAATATTCTGGCCATATATAGACATGGTCTCAATTCTTTTGAAATACATCTTTTAAGAATAGATAAAATGACAAATTAGGAAAATGTTAATAAAAAGCACCAAAAACCTCAAATTGATCATTAAAATAGCATTCTATGGTCAATTAAATTAAAAAAATGATATAAAACAAATCTTTTTCTTAATATATTACTTTAAAAAAAGAGAATGTGAAAACAAAATTTCCCGAATACGGGATGAATAAAGTTTGCCCAATCGAAATGTCCTATTTCTTTAAATTAGCTACGAACTGCCCACGTTTAAGTTCCTACCTGGAGCGCCGCCTTTCCAGCTGCCGCCCTCCTTCCCCTTGCCGCCCGCCTTCCTCAAAGGCCTCCTCTTGCGGCTCCTTCTGGGGCATTTTCCGAGGCCGGCTCTTCATCTGCTGGTCGATGCTCTTTTGCACGGGCACGGGGATGCGGGGAAACAAGGTGGAGAACCATTCCAACTTTGTGAGGAAGGAACGCAGCATCTCCCCAACAGTCATCACACATCCTCCACCCGCCTTCACGTCCAACTCCTGGAAAGAAATGACGGCAGGGATGGGGGGAAGGCCAACAAAAAATGGTTTTAACACACATATCGATCTCTTTTTTGATGACATAGTAACATCAGGTCAAAAGGCAAAGTGTGATGGCCAAGTACTGAGCCTTCACCTCTGTTCATCTAGCTTAATCTTTCTATTCAAATGTGTCTGTCTTTACTTTTACCATTTTAGAGGGGAAAATCTGGCTCATCTAATCTTTTCTAAAGGACATCTGTGCTCACAGAGTGATTTTTTTTTCTTTTTAAAGAATATATTGGCAAGACAAAGTGGTTTGAGCAATTTCATTGGTGAGGAGTTGAGTAATCGGACTATGTTGAGCTCAAAATGAAGGCCAAAGTAACATGAAGCTACCGTTTCAGCCTTGGGGCATTTGCGAGATGACGAGGCCACAGTGGAAGCACAGATGTGAGTTGTGGGGGGGAAGCTAGGGCGTCCCCCATGCTCCAAATACTGGTTATAAAATTGTTATAGTAGAGAACAGCCGCTTTGCACTCACACACGCAAACCAACAGTGCTGAGATACACTATCCAATTCACCTGCAGCACAATGGGCATCTAAAGACAAAAACAGGGCAATTAACCAGTTTGTTGAGGATTGGCAAATGAGAAGAGATAATTATTATTATTATGAATAATAATAGTTCAGTTAACTAGAATGCAGAACAGCAAAGGAGGCCTGGTTGCACACCTGGGGTTTAAAATGTAGTTATTCATCACATTAGGAGGTACAGCTGAATAACTTGGACATCCAATAAAAGTATTGTATCAAAAATTAGGAGTTTTTTTTATGAATTTGCGGGATTGCTAAAACTGCCTTATGTTTTATTAACCAGGGGGCTAAAAAGAATTGTGGGGTTTAGTTTATAGAATTACTAAATGTATAAATTTATCTCAACTACTGTAAAAAAAATATCAAGAAAATCAAATGAATTCAAAATTTTGCCCCACAAAACAACCAAAAAGTCTATTTTTAATTAACTGGTTGTCATTTTATAGGCAAAACTCAATGTATATAATCTTATTTTACTTGTTTACATTAAGCTAGTGGATTTCAAGTCAACGCTATTATGTTTTTTTAATTATATGTGGTGTTATTGTCCCAGTTTGACCGTGAACTGCTACTCTGAATGGCAAAACAAACAGCTTTAAGCTTTTTTTAATTGCTTTCCATCTGTCAAAATGCTTCTTGTGCAAATCACCACAAAAACGATACGACCTCAAAGCTATGTTGGCTGTCAAAACGACAAAAAACGACTTCAAATCTATGTCAAATTGACAAAAATCTGCAAAAAAATTACCATTACAAGAAAATTCTCTATACCGCTATCATATTGGATGTCATAAAAATTATCCAGCTCTATCAAATAATGCGCCCAATGAGTGTAATAACATTGCCATAAGATGAAAAGTTGAATGTGTGTATCAATAAAATTGCCAAATCAAGACTTTTTTTGTGCAACTAGTCCTTGTAATCTTATCAAAAGCATATGGACATGCCTTCAAATCAATTACACATGAATAGTCAAGAAGTACTCCATCATTTTTTTGAGGTACTTACCCTGACAACAATGAGCAGCGTGGCAGTGAGCAAGTAACCTAGCTACTCAGGTTTAGATGACAAAACTGTGGATAATTAAGCCAAATGAAGGCAAAGGTGAAAAATCAGCTATGCGCATCACAGCAGGAAGGAGGGGGCTGAAGGGGGGGGTGGTGAACCATTTTTCATTGTATTTAATGGACAAAAAAATAGAAAGTATTACCAGGTGGGACATACCTCCTCATCGTCCATGAAACCGTCATACCAGTCGACCAAATCGGCCGGGGGTTGCGTGTATCTGGGTGGAAGAAATATGTCAAAAATTGGGTTTTTTTTGGGGAGGGAATGAAGTAATGATGAATAGAATCTTACCGTATGTACATGAAGCCGAGAGCTCGGATGTAGGGCGAGTCGGTGTGCGTGATCAAGCCCATCAGCTGCTTGCGTGTCAGTTTGAGTGTAAACAGTTTGTATAATAAGCAGAAGGCAGTGGAAACGATGCCTCCGGTCCCGACACCTCGAACCTGGAAAGGATCGAGTCGAGTACAGCGATTGATTGCATTGGGGTATGAATGTTTTAATTAAAGTTTGTTACATTGCCGTTCAAAAGTTTGGGTGGTGTCTGAAAGGCTTTTGTTTTTGTAAGGACTGTTGTTTACGTTTGTGGGTAAATTGGTTGTAATAGAGCAGATTTTATGTGGGTCGGACCATTTTAGATATGATATTTTGATTTTTTAAATAAATGGATTAAGATCGCTGAATATTTAGTTTTTTTATAGATCTAAAACAAAGTTTAGTTTAGCTTTTTTATATCTGCTTTTAGATTTTACAAAATGATTTTTGAACTAAAAACTGAAAAAAATGATTAAAAAATGACAATTATTGATTTAATAGGGGGAAAATCAGGAAATTTAATATACATCTATACTCTTCATTTTAATTTGATCCTAAAACAGAAAGTCGACACTCATGATTGGCTTTCCCGGGCCACACAGAATGATGTGGCGGGCCAGATTTGGCCCCCGGGCCGCCACTTTGACACCACTGCAATAGAGGTGTTTTGTCCAAACTTCTGAACGGCAGCTAACGCTGTATAATAAGTTGATTATTAATGAGTGGGAGTTTATACAATGAGGTGAAAGTATCAGTGAGACTAGGGAGGACTAAGAGAGTTAAGGATGGGGGAAAAGAAAAAGCACGTACTTCTCACTTACCCCTCCGCACATTCCAGTCTGACCTGCAGTTTTTCTGCTTCCTTTCTCCCATGGCTCAACGTGAGTCACCTAAATCAACAAACAATAACCAAAAACAAGTTTATTATTTAATTATTTTTGACAAAACATCAAATCAACATTTCAAACGCCTTGTTTGGAAGTAAAAATAAATGAACAATACATATTTGGGCGTCGAGAGCTAAAATTAGAAGTGAAATAATAAAACTGGGAGAGTCAAAATAATTGTTATTGTCTCTATTGGAGACAATAACATTGAAAAATTTAGCTATCCTTCAAGTATTAATAAATTGGACGTCTATAGTTGTCAATGTGAAAATTGTGCTATTTAAAAGCATGGCTACTACAATGTTACTTACGCTACTTTAATAGCAATAAAGTGGCTAATGTGGACACGTTGAAGTGTTTAAAAGCATTTGCAGTGTTTCGTCAAAAGAATATATGAATATTTAATATAATAACGACTCAATTAAACTCATTCCGCTACGTTACTCTAACGTAGAAGCTCGCTAGATATTAGCCATGTCTAGCATGTTGCTATTAGCTAAATAGCTTAGCATGAGCTAGCTTTACCTTGAAGTAGATTTCGTCCACAACTTCGTGGTACGTTTTAAGTTCATACAGCTGAACTTTGAAATATGGCGAGGACAGAACGTTGGTTAGAATCATCGGGTTGAGGTTCATAGTCTTCTCATTGCCCCACAGGGGCAGTACATTGCCATGTTTTCCGGACGCAGGCTTGTTCATGGCCTGGTTTCCGAGGCCGGCCATGATGGCTAAAATCCCGCGACGCCGAGTTCTTCAAGTACTCTTGATCCGTTTTTCACGTTTACAAATCCATCTGAGTTGTGTCTATCAAATTCCAATACTTGCCAATTCCCGTCGTAATCGGGACAAAAATGGGTGCTAAATTGACGGTAGCAACTTCTTCCCGCCGTCGTTGTTGTAAGCTCAAAGTACCGCTGCTGACGATGATGATGATGAAGATGATGATGATGGGATGTGGAACCGGAACTGGATGGTGGAGTCGTGGTGCAATGCGAGCCGCGGGACGTACGCCAACATGGGCTGGAGGAATACTTCTTTTGGGTCGCATGTCCGGGGGCCGCCTTCAATCTGAATAGAGATCCGATTTGATTCAGTGTAAGTATAATAGCTTGTAAATCCAAGATTTATATATACTACTATGACCGCCCTTGAGTTTCTAATGTAACTGACAATGTATAATAAGTAAAGATCACATGCTTTCTTCATCAAAGGTAACCAATTAGAATGATTGTAAAAAATAATTTCGTGAACATGAATTTAACAACACAACTAAAAGAAAGTCAACTTAGATGTTTGCATTGATTGTTGACCAAAATGATTTTTGCATTAGCTGGATTAAGGCATGTGACGTCGCATCGTCATAATGCGCATCCGTATGGAGGCTGTCACATTTTATTTGCAAAGTCACTTTATACCTTGGAAACATAATAGATCTTTGGTTTTAAACGTATTTTGAAAGTAGTAGTACTTAAATCAAACAACAGTAAAAAAAAATTAAAAATAAAAGTCAATTTATTTGATAAAAATGGGAGTGATAAATATATATATACATACTAGCAACTGGTACACTAAACAATGTAACAAATAACTTTTATGGCATTGTATAAATATATTTTTATATTTTACTTGTGACATTATTTTTCTTGAATATAGTCTCCACATAACAAACATTCCTGTTTCTTACAACATTGACTTTCAAAAATAGGCTTTGCAG
Source organism: Stigmatopora nigra (assembly GCF_051989575.1). NCBI lineage: Eukaryota > Metazoa > Chordata > Actinopteri > Syngnathiformes > Syngnathidae > Stigmatopora > Stigmatopora nigra. Next base: position 12,105,351 of record NC_135516.1, read on the forward strand.
TAGTTAGGGACAGTATACAAATGTAAAAATTATAAAATGTGTGAAATATTATGAGCTAAGGTACTGCAACACTAGTTTAACCAAACACTCAAAACCATTTTAATTTAAAAGCATAAATATTAGAAGTATGATATGGAATTATTTTTGACATTTCTGATAATAATATTAACCTTTTGTCAAAATGTACAAATATTCCAGGAAGACTGATGCCTGCTCAATTACCAGAACCTTGTATATTATACACCTTATTCTTCCCGGTCAGTCTACAGATACTGTAGATAATTCCTGTACTGTACAGTACTGCAGTTTCTGTTACCACTTCCAAGGTGGCCCAAATACGAGTAATACGGCACCCCTCACAACAGTCCAATGTTTTGGAAGGCTTACTGCTTGATGACCACCTGTTCAAATGCTCCCGAGGCGACCCTGAAAGTAAACCCCACACATATTTAACATTCTGAGAAACAAGGACACTAATGTAGTGCTTCTAAATGGGTTAAGAATGCCTTACATTATGTGTTGAGAGTGAGTATAGTATTGGACTGAATTCATGGAGTAGGGTACACACATTCCGATTACATAATGAAACCCACCGAGTGTGCTGGCTTCCCAAAGCTGTGCTCCCGCCTGGACCAACAAACAAGCGGAGTCCTTCCTCTGTTAGAAAAGTACATATTACAGTCTGGAAATCCTGTAGTTTAGGTTTCATCTGGATGGCCAGTATGCCAAAATTAATTGATTAATAAATTGACAGCTTTTTCCAATGGTGCTAAACTATAGATCATTTTTGGACATTCAAATTTGTACAAATCATCTGCAATTATTGAATTAAAATGAACAAACAGGAACTATTCCCTATACATCTATAATCTTCATTTGAATTTGATCATAAAACAGAAAATTGGCACTCATCATTAACTTTCTCGGGCCACATAAAATGATTCGGCGGGCCAGATTTGGCCCCCGAGCCGCCACTTTGACACCAGTGACTTAAGATGTTAAAAATGACTTTCTATCCAATATAGGTCAAAAATTAACATCAGTATCTGCTTATCTCAAAACAAAGTACAAAAATAAATTATAATAACCTGTATCTAAACATCTCTAGTTATCACATTGAGTATGGGAAGACAAAAAGTAGTTATGGGAATCAAGTTGAATGAATGATTTAAAAAAAATGTAGCTTTAAAGTTACATTATCAGTTTCTACCTGATCACTACACGCTGAGAATCATAACTTCATGCGCATTCCTTTAGTGTGTAATACGATCCCATAGACAGGATGTCTTCCCAGTTTAAAGTACCCACCCTCTGTACTGGAATCCAAGATACTGTGGCTGAAATCCTGACCCTGCAGAATTTTGTCAATGATGTCATCCGCGTTCACTCTGGTGGCGTTTACGCGCATCAGCTGATTCTCCACCGAGTTCTGCTTAACCGGATGTCTAATTCACAGACGAGAGAGCAAAGGTTGGACAAAAAATATTCCCGGCGTATCATCCACCAGAGCTTTTTGTACCTTATCAGGATAAGAAATATTACCTTGCAACCTTGGCAGGTGTGGAGTTGTGTTCTGTCGTATGATGGCACTTTTCAGTGTTTGGGGGAGAGGACCGACTCTCCTTTTCTAATCTTTCCGTCTGCTGCTCGTTGGGTTCCGGAATGCAGTCGATTCCGATTGAGGCAGAACCCCCTGACGCGTTCCTTCGATGGCTCAGATCTGGTGAACTGGAGTTATTTGAGCTGTAGCCTATAGATGACATTTAATGTGATGAGTCGAGGATTTCTCAGGTGGACAATCGAAGTTAATATGTACCTGAGACTTTGGATTGTTGACTGGTGTAGCTTGATGTTCTTGTGTGGCCCCCAGCAAGCTTTTTCTCGGGAATTGGAGTCCCTGGAAAAGGCAAAATGAATTCAAGTATACCTCCACAATTCATTAGTATTGGATTGGATAACTTTATTCATCCCGTATTTGGGAAATTTCGTCAAGAGGGTGAGGATGCAGAAATAGGAAAGGCATTTTAGACATAAATAGATAGTTTATATTGCTTTTTGGTGAACTGAAACGCATCATACAATATAAAAACTAATAGCAATACATTTAACATATTGTCCAGTGTGTATATACAGTACTTTTTTACCCTGCTTTTTCAGTGATAGTCCAAAATGTGCATCTGTATTAATCCTTTTTTTAGGGGTGTAAATTACCTTGATATTTTTGGAATTTTCGTAGTTTTTAAGTGGTGTATTTAGTATTTTGGTAAGGAAACTACGAAAGATTCGTAACATTTGGCAAGTTGATGAATGGATTTTGAGTTAGTTTTAGTTTTCTACCAGTTATCGAGCTGGATGTGGACATGTCTCCTCCTTTCCGCTCCTTGAGTAGACACTCTGACGCAGTCTTTGGAATGCCCAGTGTCATAGCTGTAGAAGGTGGTCTGCAGGGGCACAAAAGTATTCTTTTTAAGATGTATTAAAATACTACTTTTGTTTGGCCTCTTGACAGCAAGTCAAGCCACTCTCATAAAAACCTTACTAATCCTAAAGGAGCTTTATTCTAAACAACATTTCAAGATAACCAAATAAAAATAAGTTGAAGGGTGGAGCATTGATTGGCAACGCAAGTCATTCTGGTCATTGATTGACTTTGGCGTAGTCTTAAAAGCAGACAATGACTCATATCTTTACTTAATTCAGTGTTGCTATGTTAAACCAATGAATGAAGTGGGTGGGGAAGCAGTTAAAAATGTATCATATTCCTATCACATGAAGTGAGTAACATTCAGTACTACAGAGTGACTGGGCTGCTTTTTTTTTTAAAGCTGCATGTCGCAAGCTTGGCTAGAAGTGAGCCATTACGTCACATCCTTTGCTATATAAACTGTCTGACATTCAAACAGGGCTTGACTTCCGCCCGCCCGATCTTATCGCCTAACAGTTGTTGCAAAAGAGAGCATGACTGATCAGGCTCAGATTATTGCCGAGATCACAATTTGACTTTTATCTCTTAAGTGGAATCTTGACATCACAAAACAGCAAGTGCGTCAGTATATAGTAACAAAAGTAATTCTTGTTTAATTCACTCCGTGAGATAAAAAGAAAGTTTACTCCTTAAGTATTTATAAAAAATGCTAATAGCTCCAAATGAAAAATACATGAATATATAAATGTAGTGTATGAATAAAATGATGTCCTTACGTTTTAAAACAGGGGTCTCCGGACATAAGTTGTGTTGTGATGACAACCTGTAAAAAAATATTAGTTTTAGTTACAGGATGACAAATAAATGACTATTTTTTCTTCTTCTGGCTAATAAAAATTTTGCAGCCCATAAAATTGCAGTAAATAAAATCCAAACTACTTTTTATTTTATTTTTTTTATGATGAAGAGTATGTTCTTCCCAATAAATCTGTAAAGCAACTCTACTGTTAATATAATTAGGATTATTTCCCATCACATTTTAATCCTCACACGAAGCACTTAAAACAACAAATCTAACTCATCAAATCAATTTGGCAGGTACCTTGAGAATAGAATTGTCTTGTCTAGTTTTGTTGGTGTTATAACCTTCCAGGAGACATCTTCTTGTAATGCTGCCTGACCCAGCAAACTCAGACAGGTTTAAATCAGCAAAGCCCAGCTGCATATGACAAAATAAAATCAAAATATAGTGAGGGAGAAGAGTAGTTACTTGTTAACATCCTTCCAAATTATAATATTTCAATCAGTAAGCCAAATGCAAACATAAAACCAGTCAGGGTTTTAATAGTACACCAAAGTCCTTCAGTCAAGTGCTATCATATAAAAGTAATGATAAGATGGTTTTAGTGGATTATTGATTTTTGGAAGGAAGGAAGTAAAAAAAATACCTTTGCAAATGCTTTCCCACCCTTCAATTCCTGCAAAGACAAAAAAATAGTTTGTGCCTGCTAGTTACAAATTGACATACACTGACTAGCATGTTATGCAACACGTTTTCCCATTTTTTAACACTTCCACGTCCCTCTAGGGCACCGGTGTCAAAGTGGCGGCCCGGGGGCCAAATGTGGCCCACCGCATCATTTTGTGTGGCCCGGGAAAGTAAATCATGAGTGTCAAATTTCTGTTTTAGGAAGAAATTAAAGAGATAAATATAGATTTATATTATATTTACTGATTTTCCCCCTTTTAAATCAATCATTGTCATTTTTTAATCATTTTTTTCTGTAAAATCCAAAACTATATATAAAAAAGCTCAAATAAGCATTGTTTTAGACTGTAAAAACTGAATATTCAGGGCTTTTAATCAATTTCTTTTAATCTATTTATTAAAAAAAATCAAAATATTATATCTAAAATGGAGTAGGGGTATCAAACTTGAACCTATGTTCGCGAGCCTTATGAACTCATTAGCCGCCATTAAAATCGTTGTTTTGCCGGCAGAGAGGGGGGTCTGCAAAAATCACAGGAATTTTTTATCATGTCTGTCAAACCCATCACGTACCTTGCGGACCGACACCCGAAACACACAGGGGTCCAAAACACCTGTCCGAGCATTGGCGCTCATTTTACACACCAAGGAGAATCTCTTCCTCCAGCGGACACAGTTGGCTTGGACGGGTTCCCTGGAAGTACAAATGTTATACTTAATCGTGGTTGAAAAAAAGGAATTTAAATGAAAACAACCGTGCTGAATTTAATTACAGGTTTAGAGCCATTCGAAGCTTTGAAAGTCGTGTTTACACGATTATGGTTTATTTGAGCAAATTGTTACTATGGTGAGGTATTAACGACAAACAGCTTGTTTTTCCGCAGTGACTCAGTGACGCAATGCAATTTATTTTTTGTTTTAATGGAAGGAAGTTATGACTAATGTTGCTTTTGTTATTACTATGCAGTTTTCAGATTGAAATGTGTACATGTAACTTTTATGTGCAGATTATAGGACTAAATGGGTCTACTACAGTATCATAGATTGAGAATGTAACAATAGTTCTCATGTATTAACAATATGCTCATTGGTTAACATTATCATTATTTGAAAAATAAACATTTTCAAGTACTTTTTTACCTCGTCGACAAAAATACATTTTAAATGAATAACTAGCACAATTAGTAAACAAACTTGAGTGCCCTCATTGAGTAGTTAAAAAAACATTGTATTTTGTTTATTATTTGTAAGTAGTATCGCTAATAAACAGCTAATACACAACAGTTAAGAATCTACTAATAAGAAACCAATGTTAAATTATATCATTAATAAGCAAAAATATGTAAGTCCTCTTTATTGTGATACCAACTTTGAAATGTATACCATGCTTAAAGTTAAAGGGTCAATTCAATGTTTATGTCAAGCCCCCAAAATTCGAAATTGAAACATTTTTACAGAGTAACTAAAAATAGCCCCTTACTTACCGAGAAGACTCTTGGACGAAGGCACCATGTACGAGGCGAACTTTACAGTATAAAACACCGTTGACAAAGGGGACCGACGACAACTCCTCCAAGTGGAAATCTACTTTAAATTGAAATCTCTTCTTTTTCATAACAATGAACGACATGCTGCGTGAAGTCGCAGATAGCGACCAAGACTGGACCAGAACGCCTTCCACCGACTGCTGTAGAAAACTTTTTCAAACTTCATGGCTTACTTTTTTCCTTCCGTCCGTCCTTCCCACCCAAATACTTCCGGACTACATATGACGTTACATAATTTTATTGGCTGTGCAACAACAGGCTTCATTTATCAGTATCCATTCAAAACTGGCTAGTTTGTTTATTTAAAAAAAACGAAAAGTGAAGCAGTAAATGGCTTGTCGAATTCAGGCCCATTGCATTATATGTCATTAGTCAACTACAATGTAATTAATTCAAGTAAACTCGTAGTATGTTTCTTTACACCATTTGAGGAAACAAACCGTTGCTATGGAAAATTCAAAACAAAAACACTCATTTCAAACCACATTTGTATATGTAGAAACAGAGCCCTCGAGCGGTCACTTATCACATTACAAACCGTTGCTATGGACAATCCACAACAAAAACACTCATTTCATAAAACAGCGCCCTCAAGTGGTCATTTTATAAATTACAGCCAAGGAAACTCCACACTGCTTGTTTCAAACGACACGTCCGCTGATGGATGGATAGATTAGGCCCTGCATTTCCTGCTTCGTTTTCACTTCGTACAGCTCACGCTTGAAACTCGGAACAAGTTCCACTTCGGGTGACAATGCTTCAAACTACATGTCCACGGCTTGTATGTGTCGTTGCGCTTTATATGTCGGGTCGTAGCTTGTTTTTCCGCATAAAATGCTGCGTATAGCGTCGCTGCAGCTTTGGTAGTAGCTCCGCCCTTGTACTACATTGCAGTTCTCCCAAGGAAAGCCTTGGAGCGTTTGCTTAATAATAACAGCTTTTAGCGATAGCTTTTTGGGGGGAGTAGGAGATATATCTTGGGTTTCTTCTAACATGGCTTAAAACCTCCGATTTGGTGCACGCACTTGCGCAAGATCCAAGCATGATTTGGACGGTACCGAGACGTTTCCTCCCGGTAGCCCAGTGCTGGGATGCCGACAGTGAGCGGTTCTACCAGGACTTATTTGAAAGGCTCGATGCTAATAAAGACGGCAAAGTGGACGTCGCCGAACTGCGAGCGGGCCTCAAAGCGATGGGAGTTTTCCGACAAGGTGCCGCACAGGTAGTCCAATACGGCCGGGGGGCGATTTGGAGCCCGGTTCGACTGGATTTTTGTGTTTATATATCCCCCCCTCCACTCAAATAAGTGCTCCTGATTGTCTGTGTTTGCAGAAAATTGTAATGAGCGGTGACCAGAACAAGGACGGCAGTTTGGACTTCCACGAGTTTACTAAATACTTGAAGGATCACGAGAAGAAACTGAGGCTGACCTTTAAGAGTCTGGACCGAAACAACGACGGTAGGATTTGCTTCACAGGTCAAAAAAAAAGAGAGTTTAATATCTAAGTACTGTTTAAGATCCAAGTACTGTTTAATATCCAGGTACTGTTTAATATCCAAGTACTGTTTAATATCCAAGTACTGTTTAATATCTAGGTCCTGTTTAATATCCAGGTACTGTTTAATATCCAAGTACTGTTTAATATCCAAGTACTGTTTAATATCTACGTACTATTTAATATCTAAGTACATTTGACTAGCGACCAAAAGACCGGCGACAAAACATCCGGTCACGGCTGCCTCAGTCAGATTGTTTTTTTTTTTTTTTTAAATGTTTATCGTTTGGATGTAAAAACCATTGCCTATCCAAATATTTATCGACTGTTGTCTTTACGTTAGGGCGTATTGATGCCACTGAGATACAACAGTCCCTTTCAGAACTGGGCTTGGAAATCAGCAAAGTGGATGCCCTGAAAATCCTGCAGAGGTTTGTTCACCCCCAGCGACCAATCACTGCTATTCCCTCCCCGTCAAAAGGGATTGGACGTCATAACTGATTAGTATATGTGCATTTGTTTCCTTCAGCATGGATATTGACGGCACAATGGTGGTAGACTGGAACGAATGGAGGGAACATTTCCTGTTTCACCCGGCTCACAACCTTCAGGAGATTATCCGCTACTGGAAACACTCTTCGGTAACCACACGTTTGCCTTAATCAAATCAATCGGGAATGCGACACTGTCAACTAGCAGTCTCATCGAGTCACGGGTGGTCCAAAAGTCGTCATGCCATGGATTTTATGGATTGTTTATGCGCAGTGACGTTTTGGGTCGTCGCTTTGAAAGAACGGCCGTTGAAAATAATGAGGTCAGGCCTGCTGTAGCACTCCCGCTGAGTCTTAATCCAAATTAAGTGGGGTGTCTGTAACTATATTTACGGTATACAGATTTCAGTCTTTAGCTCAGGGTTGGGCAAACTTTTGGGCCCGGGGGCCACATTGACTTAAAAGAATTGACAGATGGGCCGGGTCAGCACAAGATAGGATACATATAAAAAAGTGCATCCGTTAACAGTACATATGGAATATAAACAGAAAAAAAGGACTAAAGTATTAACATACTCATCATTAAAGTATAAAGTACAAAGTCAAGTAAAAAGGAATGTATTAAGAAATATTAAAATGTAATTTTAAAAAGATAGAATGGCTGTAAAACACAAAAAACAGAGTGGACAGAGCTACTGCCACTGGCTTCCGCGGGACGGCGCCATCTTGAGGATTCAAAAAAAAAACAATTGGACAACAAAAAACCTAGCGGCCCGAAAGTGGGCCGCGGGCCGTAGTTTGCCCATCTCTGCACTAAACTAACATATTTTATCTCCATTTTTCTACTATTTCTAAGAAAGTTCCCCAACATTTTTCCATTTTCAAAGTTGATAGTCGGCCCATAAATAGAATTATTGTTTAGATTCTTGGTTTACAATGTGTACTTAATTTTACGACAGATTTGGTCATCGGTAGCGACGTTATGACAACACCAAAAAAGGAAGTTATTGCAACTTTTAAACGTTTCAGTTCTAAAGAAGTAACATGGGTAATGTGCTTTTTAGGTGCTAGACATCGGCGACAGCCTTGCCATACCTGACGAGTTCACCGAGGATGAGAAAAGCTCAGGCGGCTGGTGGAAGCAACTCGTAGCGGGCGCCGTGGCGGGCTCCGTCTCTCGCACTGGGACGGCCCCTCTGGATCGATTAAAAGTTTTCATGCAGGCAAATCTGCTTTGAAGAAAAGTTTCTTCTCCATTTCCCTGGAAAATATTGACAAAGTTTAATTTTTTTGGACAGGTTCATTCCAGTAAAAGCAACAAAATAAGCCTGTTGAAGGGTTTCAAGCAAATGATTGCGGAAGGAGGCGTGAGGTCACTGTGGAGAGGCAATGGCATCAACGTTTTAAAAATCGCACCTGAGACCGCTATCAAGTTTATGGCGTATGAGCAGGTGGGCGTCCTTGGAAATATCATTGACATTAAGGTGATACTTGCAAGGACATGTTTTTATATATTTTTGTTTGCAGTTTAAGAAGTTGTTATCGTCCGAAGGCCAAAAGATTCAGACGCATAAAAGATTTCTGTCTGGTTCGTTGGCTGGAGCGACAGCACAGACTGCCATCTACCCTATGGAGGTAAAAATGATATAATTTTTTGTATATTTTTTTGACATTTTTATGCTAGATCAATCTTTACACTTGGAATATAAACTGTACAACAGGGGTGTCAGACTCGCGGGCCGCATTAAAGTCAACTCAAATTCGTGTGGGACCATTTTAGATATAATATGTAGATTTTTTTAAATAAATGGATTAAAAGAACTGTATTAAAAGCCATGAATATTCATTTTTATAGATCTAAAACTTTATTTTAGCTTTTTTATGTATTTTTAGATTCTACAAAATGATTTTTGAACTAAACAACTAAAAATGATTAAAAAATACAATTATCGATTCAAAAGGAGGAAAATCAGGACATTTAATATACATCTATACTCTTCATTTTAATTTGATCCTAAAATAGAAAGTCAGCACTCATGATTTACTTTCCCGGGCCACACAAAATGATCCGGCGGGCCAAATTTGCCCCCCAGGCCGCCACTTTGACACATGTAGTCTACAAGGTGTAATAAGTCCAGTATTGGAAGATTATGTGTAGTGGTAGTTGGAAAAAGTGTGTGCTTTGTTTCCTCTTCCAAGGTATTAAAGACTCGACTCACACTGAGGAAAACTGGCCAATATTCCGGAATGTTTGACTGCGCCAAGACAATCCTGCAAAAAGAGGGCGTCAAGGCCTTCTATAAGGGCTACATTCCTAACCTACTTGGAATTATTCCCTATGCTGGGATAGACCTTGCAGTGTATGAAGTAGGCAGACCGCCGAGCACATCATGTTTGACAACAATTTCCTCCTATGAATCTTCTGTTTTTTGTTGTTTTTTTGCAGACTCTGAAGAACACGTGGCTTTCCTACCATCCCAAAAATTCGGCTAATCCAGGAGTTCTTGTGTTGCTGGGATGCGGAACCATATCAAGTACATGCGGGATGCTGGCCAGTTATCCGCTTGCACTCGTCCGCACTCGCATGCAAGCAAGAGGTAAACACAAGCATTTATTATTAAAAAAGAGTGTAATTTTTTGCAAATTGGTAAATGAGGGATATTCAGCTTCCGGGTAGATTTAAAATGGGTAGAAAATACTTCATTCTTTCTCTTCAGCGTCTCAGAATGCCGCCGACCAACCCAGCATGACGTCCCTATTAAAGAATATTGCAGCAAAAGATGGATTTTTTGGACTCTACCGAGGAATCTTGCCTAACTTTATGAAAGTCATTCCGGCCGTCAGCATCAGCTACGTTGTCTATGAGTACATGAAAATTGGCTTGGGAATGAACAAATGACAAATGGACAGATGCTGTCCAAGCTGGATGACCTGAGATGACTGGCATAGTGTGGCTTGATTTCCATCAGTTTACACTGGAGCCCTGCGGTTTGACAAATGTACTGTAATGCACTAAGGATGGTCTGTTATGAATGCAAATATGAATTATTTATAGGTCTTAAAGCATGATTCTTTGTCTTCTTGCTGCTCAAAAAAGACACTCAAATGTACACAATGTGCATCAAATACTTGAGTTCAGAAACTGAATATTCTGTGAATGCAAACATAAAACTGAAAATACAAAACCAAAAAGGTGGTCCTAATTTGCCATTGCATAAGACAGCACCCTCTTTTTAGACTCATGGTCATTTTAATTGCATGAGATTAATTGTGATTCATTAAAGTCTGTATAAAAGTAAATACATAATACACATAATAATTAGCACTGAGATGATTTGCAATTACTCACATTTGGTATAATAATAAATTCAAAAGTAGTATTTAGCTTTTTAAAAAAGTAAATCAACATAATTGACCTCAAGCCAAAACAAAATGTATTTATGGAGCCCTTAAGAGTGTCAAATTCATTGGTCAAACGTTACAAAATACAAAAAAAACGATGGTGAGAACGTAGATACTAATTGTCACTGCCACATCAAATATGGCCGACCTCCAGCAACAGAGTGATACTGCTCAAATTGAATCTCTGTTCAAATGTCTATGTGGACGAGGAGGCGGGTCCTCGGTTGCAGACAGCAGTGAGATCTACACTAACTGATTGAGAGGTGAGTCTGACGTCTGTTATTCCTGCATATATTCTTCCAAAAAACAAACTTTTCTCGTGTTTTCGCACTAAACATGACACCATGGACGTTTACAGGCACTGTTAAAGGTGTCTGCTTGAGGTGTCAGCCTGCGGTTAAAGCTAGCAGCGCCACAAGTAGCAGCTAAAAATACACAATCATGTCGTCGACGTGATGTGTGGAGGTTACAAGTCGAAGGATAAAACATCTTTGTTTACCTTTCTTTTCCTTTCTCTAACTTGTCTTCATGAATTAGGACAGTGTTTTCAAACCTGAGCTTGGCAAACGAGCATCATTTACATGAGATGAATAACTACTTACCATGAAAAAAAAGTATAAACACTGTAAACAAATGATGACGTCATTGACATTTTGGTGACAAAGATGACTTCCTAAAATTCAAATCTCGGTTTGTTTTGACAACAACAAGAGGGTTAATCTGTTGTATGAGTGTCAACAGGTGGATATGCAAGATAAATAGCACTTCTGCCATCTTGTGGATCATTTCATGGATTTTCTTAACTTTATATATCTGGCATAGACTCTTAATAAGCAAAATATAATCATTTAAAGGCTATTGTAAAATGACTGAAAGATTTGATTATGCGCACCGCTTGTTCTACCTCTGGTTTGTACAGCGCGGCGGCGGGCGTGATGGGCAACACGAGCGAGAGGGCGTCTTCGGACCGCCATGGGGCCAAAAGCCACCGATCCGACAGCAGTGGGGGTCACAAGGACCACGAGCCGAGCAGTAAGATGGTGGACAGCACCGACGATCCCAACATTTTTAACACGCACGGGCCAGAGTGCAAGGTACAGTGAGAAAAAAATGTGCACAACAACAACAAAAACAGAATTCCTTCATTTAGGCCACAGGTATCAAAGTGGCGGCCCGGGGGCCAAATCTGGCCCGCCGCATCATTTTGTGTGGTCCGGGAAAGTCAATGATGAGTGCTGACTTTCTGTTTTAGGATCAAATTAAAATGAAGAGTATAGATGTATATTAAAATTCCTGATTTTCCCCCTTTTAAATCAATAATTGTCATTTTTTATATTTTTTTTCTGTGTTTTTAGTTCAAAAATCATTTTGTAAATTCTAAAAATATATAAAAAACTGAATATTCAGGGATTTTAACCTGAGTCTGACACCCTTGATTTAGACCCATTTGTTTTGACTCTTCCAGGTTTCGGGAGATAAAGAATTCCCTCCGGATCTAGACGACTTGGTGAAAACTGTTCCACAGGCTCGTCCGACTGTCATCCGGTGGGCCGGAGGAGGAAAGGAGGTCTACATAGCTGGCTCTTTTAATAACTGGAGCACTAAAATACCCCTCAATAAAAGGTAAACATTTCTCTTTTGTTTACAGCTCGTACCCTGGAGGAGCTGAAAAATAACTTTCAAATCAATTGTATTATATTTTTGTGTTTCCAACACAAAGCCACAATGACTTTGTAGCAATCCTGGACTTGCCCGAAGGTGAACACCAGTACAAGTTTTTTGTGGACGGGCAGTGGGTACACGACCCCTCAGAGGTAAGTGTCATTTTAGAACATAGTAAGGCACATCAATCCAAATGTTAGCTGCCATTTTTTAATATGCTTGCTCATGTGAGATTAGCTCAAGTTTCATCAAATTCCTATGATTGACAGTTTGAGCAAATTTGCTATTTTTTTCTTCTTTTCCAGCCAGTGGTGACGAGCCAGCTAGGAACCATTAACAACCTGATTCAGGTGAAGAAATCAGACTTTGAGGTGTTCGATGCCCTGCAAGTCGATTCGCTGGAGTGCTCTGACACTTCAGGTGTGTTCATTAATCCATTTATCAGGACCATTTTAGATACATTATTATTTTTTAATAAATGGATTAAAAAAATGATTAAAATCCCTGAATATTAAATTTTTTATAGATCTAAAACTGTTTTCTTAGCTATTTTCAGATTTGAAAAAATGATTTTTTAACTAAAAACAGAAAAAAATGACAATTATTGATTTAAAAATGGGGAAAATCAGGAAATCTTAAATACATATCTATACTCTTCATTTGATTTTGATCCTACAACAAAGTCAGCACTCATGATTTACTTTATCGGGCCGCACAAAATGATGCGGTGGGCCACATTTGGCCCCCGGGCCGCCACTTGGACACCTGTGCAATACATCAAGCAAAACTGCTATTAGTTTTGACTTGTTTACTTGTCACCTGAAATATGAATTGTTAACATGCTAACAGATTTGGACTTTTGTAACTTGTCACATAGATTTGTCCAGCTCCCCACCGGGCCCTTACGGACAGAATCAATACGTCTTCAAACCCGAGGGGCATTTTAAAGCTCCGCCCATCCTCCCACCGCACCTCCTTCAGGTCATCCTCAACAAGGACACCAATATTTCAGTAAGCGTCAGCCGTTTTATCTTTACCGTTTTTTTTTCTGCATCTGCCGAGTGATAACGCACGAATCCCTTCCCCATTTTGGGCAGTGTGACCCCGCCCTGCTGCCCGAACCCAACCATGTCATGCTCAACCATCTGTATGCGCTCTCAATAAAGGTCAGTCTGCAAAAAATAGCAAAATAACAATACATAAAACCCAACTAGTGTGTCAATAACATTTTCAATATCAGAATGGGTGAATTTTGAGCACTTTTTACCGCCATGCTGCTCCTAAAATGCAAATTTATGCATGGCAGGATGGCGTGATGGTACTGAGCGCCACCCACCGCTACAGGAAAAAATATGTGACCTCACTGCTATACAAGCCCATCTAAGCCTCCCACCACAAGTGCTCGGGGAATGCGGAACGACGCTTTTCACCTCCCCAAATTCTCGCACTGGGGACATGTTTACGGCTTGGCGGCACCGCACCGCCCCCTACAGGGCTATCGAAAACACGATGTAGCAAAGTGTCAACCAGGGTTGGGTTACAACTACACTTTGATTGAATCACTGCGTGTGTAACTTGAGTGTTTTGCTGCACTTTGGCATGATATGCATGTTGCTGTGTTTACATATTTCAAAAGGGCATATTCAGAGAGGATGAAAAGACTTTTTGAGTGATTTTCAGTACATTTACGACTCTAAAGTCAGATGTAGTGGCCTCACGAGGAGGACAATTTTGCCTGGCTAGTTATAAGTAGTTCTACTGTGCCAAAGTATGCAGCAGGGGGAAAAATGTAGAAAGTGACTACTACAACTACTAAAGCATGAAGTGCAATAAGAAAGCTGATGCTGTCAGAATTTGTTGTTCTGCGTGTTTTTCTGTGATTATTTGCCTTTCACGGTTGCCGTTTGTGTGCTATGGTGAATTTCAATTTAATCTATGCAGTTATCCAAAGGGTGTTAATGATATTTATTCAACAAGATGGTACTGTTACATGTTTATTCACTATCAAAGGCATATAAGTAAGACAATGTCACTTGAATTTGTGAAAGTTTGAGTTGAGAAGTTGGACTTGTTGAAAAATAAACTTTTATTAGCTTTAATCTGTTTGGTTATTTTCTTTTTGTTGAATTGATTTCATTGCCACACTTAAAACTCAAGACTCATGATTGAAGTTATTTTTTTTCTCCACAAAACGGTAAAGTATTTTATAATTATCAACACGCATCATTGTCTGCATATCACGCCGCCCGTTTTAAACTTGAGAATTTCTCATTAGTTTAAAAAATAAAACAGAGAATAAAACTACATAACTTCACATAAAATCTGATGCCTTAATATTTTTATGAAATAACAAATGTCAACTTACAGCAATTGTTGTGGAGATGTCGTAGCTGAACAGGTGCAAAAGCGCAGGTGATTAATACCAGCTGGCGTCGTTATGAGAGAAACTGGGAACATTGAAACATTAACCGACATAAAATAACACTCGAAAACCGTTTTCTTCTGCTTAAACTTTACAGAACTATTCTTTATATAATGCTCCCTTGGCGCAGAGACGGGGACAGTCTGGGTTTCATTCGCACACCCCTTTTTTATTGTAACAATTGGCATTCCCCCGCTGGTGGATGAAGCTGTGTTTTTAGCAGGTCAAAGGTTATACGGAAGCACGACTTCCGTAAATGGAGCATACCAATTGTTCTAATAGGTGAAGGGGTTGCCGTCAAATAAGTTTTCATTTTTAATGTATTTTTACTTCGTTTTTTTTAATCTCCTCATTTATCGGTAGGTTAAATAACATCACTGGGATGTTTAGTTTATTGTAGGATCCAGGAAATGCATAATAAGGTGTTGTTCTTTGCTAAAATGAAAAGCGACAGATTTATGTAATGGTAGGGGCGGTCCAGAATGCAGTGATGACAACAGCTGTACTTTTAAAAGGCACCTAAAACAAAAAAACTTTAAAAATCAGTCCAAACTTGAATACAAACACTCAAAAGTTTCCTCCCGTCAACATTTTATTGTTTCTTTCCCAGAAAAATGTAATGGATAAATAATTTTTGGCATCACAACAAACTTGAGAGTCATCAGAAACAGGATCCATACGAATCCTGTGTCGGCATTTTTTCGTTATAATGCAAAACTAAACATCTTTCCAGCAACATAAAAAGCAGCACTGGTTCAGTAGCAACTACATTATTTACAGTCCATCTGCAACTAAACCATATTTTTCCACGTTTCATTGACTCCCCCCTCCTAAAAATTCCTCGAATTTGAGCTCCAAATGTTGTATTCAGTAGCATTATAAAAGCAAACGCTAAAAACTGGCTTCTCCAAACTGCGTATAAATAACACCATACTTGAAATACAATGTTTAACATTGATTCCGAGATATTGCACAGCTATCCCAAAAACGCTCAACTTTGCACAAAGCAAATCTATTTGTTTCCAAGCGCACTCTCACATTAAAAAAAACAGATTATTTACAGCATGGATGGCACATATACAAGCAAAATGTACAGAACAATGATCCCACCAATAGCCTGCCAAAGTTTGCGTCCTCTACAACATGAGAATTCTAGTAAAATAGAAACACAAAAATAAATGGCTAGAGGCCTTTTAGGAGAAAATCCCTCCTTTTTTAGTTTCGTTTTGGTCCAAAACTGAAATTAATTGCACATTTGGTACTAAACCAAAATAGCAAAAAAGTCATTCTGACAGGCAAAATTCTCATTCACATGCTTTAAGGCAAGTTAAAGTTCAAACTTTGGCAAGTCATGGCAATATCCCGTCCTGTGAGGTCATATTTTTTTCAATTTTTTGTTTTTTTTGGAACAATTGTGATGACTCGGCACTCCAGTGTGTTCATTCAAGCGTTATTGCACATGCTCGTAATGTGTCAGCCGTACTTCAAAGCTCACAATTTGGCGCACGTGCATGTTAAAAAAAATGGCCTTTTTTTGTTGAAATTAGGGGCCCAAAAGAGGCTGGTGATGAAACCGAGACGTTTGCTGGTGTTGATGGATGCGGAAAGTGCCAAATATGCACCCCATTAAAACGGACATTCCACCTATATTGGAATAGTACGTGGTGGAAGTCAGTGAGTTGTTGGGATGATTTTCTTTGAGTGAACTTTCCTTGACGACATGCTGCACATGAACACGACTCCGAAAAAGTTTAAGCTCAACAAGAATAATTCATTGATTAATACTTTTTTTTCAAATGTCCATTTAAACTGGCAGCAAATGATTGAGGATTGAAAAAATGTCAGTAAACTCATGTTCAAATAATACAAATTGAACTCCGTAATTATTAAAGTATACAGTTACTATATTTAAGTGTAATTTTGGGACATTTTTTTTGTTTCATTTAAATGGATATGATAAATTAACATTAGTGATGATAGTCATTCTTCGCAGAGGATAAAGAATATATGACTGTAAGTCATGTGGGGTGTAAATCACCACTTTCATGATCTCATTTTTTTGCTTCATTTAAAATGGATGTGACAAATTAACATTAGTCATGATGGTCATTCTTCGCAGAGGATAAAGAATATATGAGTGCAAGTCATGGGGTGTATATCACCACTTTTTTATCATTTCTTTGGACAAAGATATGATATTTTCTGATAAAAAAAAATAGAGAGCTTGTAGTTTGAAAATTAACAATTAAAAAAATAATTACAGAAGTGGTAGGAAATGTCCAACATTTTGAGAAGGTCAAATTAGGTTGACCTGTCATTCTAAGTGAGCCCAAACTTTTCATAGAGTAACGTGCATGCGTGTGTATGCATAGCTCCGCTCACAAACCTCCATTTTAACGTGCACAAACAACTTTTTCCCTCCACGGGCTCTCAGAAGAAGACCCTCCATTAGAAGGGGGTCGCCCGCCTTGTCGCTGAAACCACCGGGGACACATTTCACACACCTTCGTTCACACGTGCTGTTGAGAGTTCCACTCAAAGAATATTACAAAATGCAGTCTGGGGGTGCTAAAACACCCATCTCTCTTTAAAATTGAGCTTAAAGGGAAGGACCTGGTTGGTGTTTTTTTCTTTTTTAACTCATTCACTGCCATTGACGGCGGGTTGTAGCATTGAGGCTGGTTTACGGTAAGCAGCGGCTGGCGCACTTTCTGGCCACGGGGGCGCCGGTGTAGTGGGTCCTCACGCCAGTGACAATAGCAGGCTGTTTTCGGGCTCCGCCTCCTGACTTTTCAGCTGCGTGAGATTGAGAGGGGAGGAGTTTTAATTAAAAGACAGTCTCGGACATGACTACAGTACTACAGTAATCCCTCAATTATCACGTCTTCACTTATCGCAAATTCACTACTTTGCGTTTTTTTCCTCGCTATTAATTATGAAAAAAAAGTATTACAATTTTTTTTTAGGGTTCATAAAAATATAAAACTGGTAAGTGGAAACTGGTAAGTGGAAACTGGTAAGTGGAAACTGGTAAGTGGAAACTGGCAAGTGGAAACTGGTAAGTGGAAACTGGTAAGTGGAAACTGGTAAGTGGAAACTGGTAAGTGGAAACTGGTAAGTGGAAACTGGTAAGTGGAAACTGGTAAGTGGAAACTGGTAAGTGGAAACTGGTAAGTGGAAACTGGCAAGTGGAAACTGGTAAGTGGAAACTGGGAAGTGGAAACCACTTTTACTAAAAAAAAGTTGTAATAGAGCGATTTTTACATTATGGCGGCCATGTCTGGTCTAAATTAACCGGGATATTCGAGGGATTACTGTATAGATATTTTGTTCCCCCCACCATCATGCCATGTCTGTAAAGGTAAGATTAGAGGAAGGAATTGTTTTCTGGCATTTAGTATGTTTGTTGTATGATTACAGATGGTAGGATGAAGATCAGTAGTGAGGGAAACTTCTTGTAATACAACATGAGTATAGTTTGTGTCTTAATTCCCAAAACATGCATTTTTTTAAAGTTTTTCTCAAATTTCAACACAGTCAGGGGGGGATATTATGGGATGAAGATGTAAAAGTGCCGATGTGGCCATGTTGGCAAACAACAAACACCAAAAGTTCACAACTGTCGATTAAAAAGCAAAAACGGCAGTGACCTGTTCTAAAAAAGACAATTACCGGCACGAGGGGAGGAAGAAGAAGAAGAGGAAGAGCTTAGGGAGGAAAGTCTCCGCTCATTCTTCTGGAGATGTTCACAAGCAGGTAACCCACAAACAGATACAAAGTGATGGAATCACAAATATAAAGGTAATGAGAAGAAGGAAGACGGTCCCAATACATTTAATGATTGGTCCCGGGGATAAGTCACAACAAGAATTTTCACTAAAGGCATCATTTACCTCCAAGTTCGTCCTTGCTTTTTTCAAAACATCACGAGTTCTCGACACTGGGAGGCAAAAAGAGTATGTATTAATTCCACCATATGTATTTGCTGCACTATAAGGCGCAACTAAAAAGATGGAAGTTTTCGAAATGCATGTGCTATGAGATATAGCCTCTCTCCATCTTGTCATAATTGTTCATTTCTTTGTCTACATGACTTGGGACTTACGCTGATTAAAAATAAAATGCTCCATGCTCTCCTTAGTCCGACTGGTGCTTCTCAATCTTTGAATTGTCCCTTTTAGAACTTCCTCCTGTTCAGAGATGCGGAGCTTGAGGGATAAGATCTCCTCTTGCAAGGATTGTTCCTGGTTTGATAGTGTAGGAAGAGATAGGAAATGTTTGACTTGGCTAGTTAAAGTAAGCGATTGGACATGGATTTTCCACACTAACCTTCTTTAGGTTTGGGATGGAACCATCGGTGTTGGGGAGGGCCGCCCTCCAAAACATCTTTAGAAGCGAGGACGACTCCTCCAAAATCTGACGGAGAGTTTTGGTGTGGGATAAGAGACTCTTGGCACCGTCGTAATCCAAGAACTGCAAGGAAAGTGGTTGTAGGCCATTTTGAGAAACTGGATTCAAATGTATATTTGCACAATCTTATCATTGAATTAAGAAATAGCATGTGAAAATCTCAATCGAAATACATTCTTCAGGTAATTTGTTTTACTCATATTGACGAAGTCTAGTAAAAAAATAGTAATGTTGGCATTGATTACATCACGGGTGTCCAAGTGGCGGCACGGGGGCCAAATGTGGCCCACCGCTTTATTTTGTGTGGCCCGAGAAAGTAAATCATGAGTGCCGACTTTCTATTTTAGGATTAAATTCAAATGAAGAGTATATATATGTATATTAAATTTCCTGATTTTCCCCCTTTCAAATCAATAATTGTCATTTTTAATCAATTTTTTTCTGTGTTTTTAGTTCAAAAATCATTTTGTAAAATCTAAAAACAGTAAAATAGTAGCTCAACATGACACCTATTTTAGGCAACGTAAGAGTCTTTGTTAAAAAAAAAAAAACTTGTGTAAAGTGTCATTAAAAGAGGGGGGGGGGGTTCTCTCACCAGCTCATTATTGTTTTTCTGGGTGCCCACAATCAGCATGGCCTCCATTTGCTGCACCATACCATGACCTTCCAAGACCTGCTGTTGCAAAGCGTTGAAGTCATCCACGTGGCCCACAGCATGGCGGCCATAACGATTGGCGAACGAGCCATCGGGGGCGTCGCCTTCCAGCTCGGAGTGAGGGTCCAAAGTGTCTGCGATTGGTCAAAGCAAACAAATAAGCACATTCCTTTCAAACGGCGAGCATTGAATCATGCCATGCGGTTAAAAATCACACCATTGGCAGTGTTATGGTTGTCGTCCAAGTCCGAGTAAGGGGGACAGGGGGATCCGCAGTTAAAGAGACCGATGTCCCTAACGGGTGGGGACGGGGCCGGGTCTGCAGAACACACATAAACCGGGGCTTGGGTGCAAATCACGCAAAAAGCCTGGCGTGCAAGTGTGCGCTTGGACGTTGGTTACCGTGCAGGAGTTGTCGCCTATAGGTGTTTTCTCTTTGGGGGCTGGCGCCGAAGGTGGACAAGCATGGCGTGCGAGGGGAGCCGGCGCCTAGCTTCTGCTCCAGCTGTTTGTGGAGTTCCAGCTGCTTGAGGGCGCTGTTCTCTTGGACGCTGGTTTGAAGCTGGGCTCGGAGACTCCTGACCTCGCCTAGAAGCTCGCCCAACTCCAGTGGGGAGCCTGAGGACTCGTGTAGAAAGCCTGAAAGATGTTGATGATTCATGTTAGCTCCATTTAGTTAGCATTAGTTCTTTTTTGTGTAGGTAACTTTTTGTGTAGAGGTTTGGATGTGACGTATAGTCCATAGATTTCCCTAAGGATGAGAATAATAGATTGAAAATCTTCCAAAATGCCATTACATAGATTCCATCCATAGATTTCCGCAAGGATGAGAATATTAGATGGAAAATCTTCCAAAAGGCCTTTACAAAGTGACAACAAAATCAAGCCATTTGATAGCAACATGTCAAAGTAATTGAAATAAAATGCTGATGCCTTCAAAAAATCTGGTGACATTTTGGGAGAAATAAGTCACTGTCTTGAAATCTTGTACGGCATTGTAACCATGACTTTTTTTTTAACGTCACTCTGGAAAACGGCCCTGATATTTTCAAGCCAGACAAACCTTTAGTGGATTTGAAGCCAGAGCACACGCGATCATAGACGTGCAGTTCAGTCTGCAAGGAGTGGATGAGCTCTCTGCTTTCGCACAACTGCTGTTGCAGTAGCGACGCCTCATGCTGGGCTCTGACGAAAGACACAAAGTTAAAAAAAACTCCCTAAAATACCCCTAAAACACTAATTTTCCCTCATCCAGACCTGTTGCTCTTGTCCTGACTGGCCTGCCGTTCATGCCTCATGGCATGGATCTGTTCCCCCTGCTCTTCACAACGTATCTGAAGTCGTCTCAACTCCTCCTCCCGCTTCTCGGCTTCCAACTCGGCTTGTTTGAGGCGAACACGTGCCGCCATCAGCTCGTCGCGTGAGTCTGCACGACAACAACGACAGTTTAGGGATTACTTCAAGAGCAAATCGTACGATGGCATGCCATACGGTGGTGGGTTGTTGTTACCTGTACTGGCCTGGAGGCGGGATTGCAGATTTAAGTTCTCGTCGGTCAGGACTCGGACTTCGTTGGATAAATGCGTGACTGTGTCGAGGCCCTGAATGTAAATGTTGGTTGGTGCTCCTAAACATGAAAATAGGAACATAATATCTTGAGTCAAATATTCTTGTCGGCTTTAAAAGATGGACTGTAGTATAATGTAACACTACGAGTCATTGGTGGGTGGCAAAATGTTTGTTTTTTATGTTTATGTTCGACTTTGTGTGTCTGGATTGAAGTAAGCTAAAGTGAAATTGAAGTTTAAATACCTCCATCACGTCCGGGGTTTGCCAGTTTCCCTTCCAGCTGCTGTCGGAGTCTCTCATTGGTCCGGATGGATTCTTCCAGACGCTGGCGAAGGCATCGCACCTCTCGTAAGTGCTCTTCCATTAAATTTGACCCTGAAAAATATTATTTGATTATATATATATTATTATAATGTTTGGTTTCTGATCAATTAAAAAAATATGAGGAGGATACTCCAGTGCAACTAATGATTTTTTTGTTCCTTTTTATTTTGCATTCTTTGCCTAGTGGACATTTTACCTTACTGCGACATATATAATCAATAAAATACAGTAACTATAATTAAATCTGTCACATTTCAGGCTGTGAAGGCCACACTTTTGCACAAAATGTTAATATTAAGGTCTACATGGCCATCAAATGTGATTATTTTTAAATGACCTAAAATGTTCACTTTCCTTACAAGTGTTAACAAAAAATATTAGAATTTTACCGGGCTGGCTGTTTCCTTGGAGATATCCAGGGACACCAGAATAGTTCCCCATAGGTTGAGTCAGACTATCCCAAAAGGTTCCGCCCCCTCCTGTCAGGAGAGCCGAGTCGGACTTGAGTGACTGAGCATCGGGAACGCTGCCTAGCGGGTACTGTTGAAAGGCATGATGGGGTAACTGGTTGTAGCCAGGGGGGTCGGACGAGAGTGTAAACAGGGGTTTTCCGTGAGCATCCGGGAAACCTGCAAAAACATTAAAAAAAAATGTCATGCACAAGAAAGAGCAACATGCAGAAGGACCTGCAGTCGTGCCTCTACTTACGAATTCCTCCACTTAAAAAACACTGATATGCAAATGTGGTGCGCCTTATATACGGAAAAAAACATTAAAATGTGTCATTCATTGGGGGTGCGCCTTATATATAGGAAAAACGTTAAAATATGTCCTTGATTGAGGGTGCGCCTTATATATGGGAAAAACATTCAAATGTGTCATTCTTTGAGGGTGCGCCTTATATATCGGAAAAAAACATTACATGTGTCATTCTTTGAGGGTGCGCCTTATAATGCAGTGCGCCTTATATATAGAAAAACATTAAAATGAGTCATACATTGAGGGTGCGCCTTATAATGCAGTGAGCCTTATATATAGAAAAAACATTAAAATGTGTTATTCATTGTGGGTGCGCCTTATAATGCGGTGCGCCTTATAGTTGTGAAAATACGGTATTTTATTTTGAAATTGTCCTGACATTATTGTGGCCTACTTAAGTTGTGGAACCACTCCATTTAGTAAGTAGAGGTACGACTGTATTTGTACACACCCTCCCTCACCCCTTATCTGTTCATTCATTTGTTTGTACAGCGTGTCCAGTTCTGGGCGTACAGCCATGGCGGATAGAGCCCTGGGGTGGAGGTCACGGACACCGAGGTCGCGAGAGGAAGGAAAGGATGAGGAAAGGGGAATGCTGAGAGAGGCTGGTTGAAAAATGACAGGGAAGTCAAGGAAAAAGACTTTTAAAAGGGGAAGGGTGGCCTTTTACAACCCCATATTGGTCAATCCTGTACCTTTAGTTGAGGAAAGCATGCCTGGACAGCTGAAGGATGGTTGAAGGGGTCCACGAGAAGGAAGGATAGATGGATGGGCTAAAAGATGGGAGTGGG
Source organism: Stigmatopora nigra (assembly GCF_051989575.1). Lineage (NCBI taxonomy): Eukaryota > Metazoa > Chordata > Actinopteri > Syngnathiformes > Syngnathidae > Stigmatopora > Stigmatopora nigra. The sequence goes on from NC_135516.1 coordinate 12,128,793, forward strand.
AAATGAAGGATGGAACAGCTAGAGAAAGCTTAAATGATAAAATAGAAGCAAAGTTGAAGAGGTCTACTTACAGTCTGGTTCGGAAGGGAGCTGTTGTTCTTCATCTTGGTATTCTCTGGCGTCTAAATCAGAGCATAGATCCAGGTCTTCGTTAGTGTGACACTCTTCGGAGACCAGGGACGTCCTATCCGAAGGGTCGGTGGTTTCCGAGAGGGCTTGGCAGCTGGACGGTGTCTCGGAGCGTTGCTGGAGCTTGTTGTGCAGAGACTCGATGATTTTGTCTTTTTGTTGGAGCTCCTTGCTCAACCTGAAAAGGAAAAGTGCCAGGAATTCTTTTCATTCGTTCATTTTTTCAATACAAACAACCATTGAAATGAGCTTATTGACATCCAATCAATTTGATATGGCTTCCCATTGGCTTCCAAGCCCCTAAATTCAAATGGCTTGGATTTCAGCTACCAAAAAACAGGTTTAAATCCACTACAGAAGAATAAAAATAGCCAAACCACATGTCTTCATCAATAGCGACATTTTACTTTCTTACTGTTTAAGCTGTTGATGTAGCATCCTCAGCAGACATATTTCTCTGGATCGACCTCGGCCATTAGCCATAGAAAAAGACCACAAAGACTCCCTGTAGATGGGACTATTTTTTGAAATGAGATATTTCCACAGAGGAGCCATTTTTCCCTCAATTAAATCCAAAAGAGAGAAGGAAATAATGTCAGCGAGGGCTACTTAATTCCAGATATCTCCACAAGAAGGATGGAAAAAGACAAGGACAAAAGACAAAAGCAAAATGTGGTGAGAGGGTAGAAGCACTTCCACTCTTCAGAAGCTGTGAGCCTCTTAACAGCAGCTGGCGGGATGTCTTTGCGGTTAAACCATCTTAACAGTAAAGAATCTATGCTACCTGCTTGAGTGTGGATTAACAGCAACCATCTGTCTCATCTACAGCTCTTGGTGTGCTATATCGAGCTATCCATGGATTTATCTGGGTAGACATTGAATAACTTTCAAATGATAGAGGTCCCATATATGATCGCTTGATTGGAAATTGGGCGCAAACATGGGATTTTCAAAGGATCAGAATCAAGTAAAAAATAAAAATAGGGGGTTTAGAATGTATATATTTATTTTTAAGAATTAACTTGTCGGCATTAGATTTTTTTAAAATAAATTGATTAAATTAACTGGATTAAAGGCCCTGAATATTCAGTTTTTTAATATATCTAAAATAATGTTTATTTTAGCTTTTTTTAAATATATTTTTAGATTTTACTAAATAATTTTTGAACAAAAAACACAAAAAATGGGTTAAAAAATGACAATTTTTGATTTAAAAGGAAAATCAGGAAATTTAATATACATCTATACTCTTCATTTTAATTTGATCCTAAACGAGAAAGTCGGCACTCATCATTTACTTTCTCGGGCCGCACAAAAGGATGCGGCGGACCAGATTTGGCCCCCGGGCCGCCACTTTGACACCAGTGGTCAAATGTATTGGATTTGCAGAAGGTTTGTTGGGTTCCGTATGACTCAATGTTTTTCTTTAAAATTGTATTCATAATAACTTGGAATCAAAGTCTCAGATTATGTACGCAATGTGGGGCATTTGTGGTGATGAGGTCAGGGTGGGAATTTCTTGATCAGGGATTAGCCTACGTCATCCAATTGGAAAGATAGGTCACATGATGAGAGGAGAAAGTACTTACTCTAGGGCCAGCAACTCATGGCCTGTCTTGGGATCGGGACTCTCTGCTCCTGAAACAACAAAGATGAAAAACCCATGAAGGATGTAAATGTAAAGTGTTTCGCTGGTGGGGGTGCCGGAGTGCGCCTTACGTCCGCTGATCTTGGCCAGCAGTCTCTGGGCCAGCGCTGTGCTTTGGGAGAGCTGCTCTCGAAAACTCTGTCCCATGTAGTAGTCCACGTCGTTGGCGCGCAGGAGTTCTTCGAAGGCCTGGGAGCCCAAATCCAAAAAGTTGTAAGCAATGTGCCTGCACAGGCGGATTGTCCAATCACGTTTGAGGTACCTTGGTGGTGTCCCCGAGATGTTGCGTGAGGATGTGAGACACTCCTTCGCCTTCTCTCATTTTCTGTCTCAAGTGTGAGAGTTCACGAGCTTGGGCCTGGATGAGAGAATTGTATTTTCTGTAAATAGAGGGGGACAGGAAAAGAAAAAAATGGATTAAAAAATGACAATTATTGATTTAAAAGGGGGGAAATCTGGAAATTTACTATACATCTATACTCTTCATTTTAATTTGATCCTAAAACAGAAAGTCGGCACTCATGATTTACTTTCTCGGGCCACACAAAATGATGCGGCGGGCCACATTTGGCCCCCGGGCCACCACTTTGACACACATGGTCTCCATTGGGGTTAAGTCTTTAACATCAGGGCGCACTTTTATTGGGCAAATGACTATTCTTGATGCCATTCCTAAATAACAATTAATTATATAGTATATATATATATTTTTTTTTTTTTCATTCAAAAATTGTATGTATTAATATATATTCATACAATAGTAATGAAAGTTACCAAAATATTAACAAAAAGAGCATTATTAAAAGTAATAAAACAATGGGTTAAGCCCCCAATAAGACTTTATATTATTTAAATAGATTATTATTATTCATAGTATTTAACTCAACACCAACTCCAATTCATCATTTAAATCGGCCAATGGGTTCAATGTGTGTTGTTTTGATTTCCAAAACATGGTTCAACTCACCCAGGCCACGTGGCACTTTTGCCCTCTTCACTCTGATTCTGATTCTGATTCTTCCCTTCCAGTTTGGAGCCCTTCAACTGCGCCTCCAAAGTTGCCACACGTGCCACCAGTTCCCGAAGCTCACTGTTACTTTTAGACCCCGGCGAAGTGGCTTGTGTATCCGACACCCATCCTTCATCCTCCTCTACCCCCTCTTGGGCAGGCGACATCTCAAAGGCCCAATTGACCTTGAAAGAGTAACATTAAAAAAAGGTCAGTAGGGGTCTTCTTGAGTGGAGGGGGTGATGGAGCCAAACCTTTCGTGGCGTCCGCTCTAAGCTAGAGGCGTAGTCGCTGGTGGCCGACAGGGAGCGCACGCGCATTTGAAGGCTGCGGATAACTTTGTGGCAGCGGGTTAGCTGGGAGCGTAGATCTTGGACCAAATGCTGTAAAGGTGACTCATTGGCTATTTCGGGTTTGCTTCGATTGGCTCTGTACCAGTCGCCGCCCACGCCGTCTTCGTGGTGATGGGACAAGGCCGTGCACATCTCTAGGTCGTCAAACTCTGAGGAAAAAGAAAAAAAAGTGACAGTGTTGAGTGACGAAATAAATGTATTCAGTGCTACCTCACAATAAAGAAATAAAAAACAAAAACAACCATTACAACTGTGGTTTTCTGAATTTTATCCATGGAGTAAAATACATGTAAAAAGTGTAGATTTTATTTGGGTTGAAAACAAACTGGGGTAAAAAAAAAAAAAAAACGTATTTTCTGGACTATAAGTCACATTTTTCGGGAGTTTTTTTTTTTATTTCATCAACCAAACTATATAAAAGTGTGACTGATAGTAATGAAAAATATGATAATATCATTTTTCTTAATATATATCACAGTAGTATTTCAGTTTTAGTGATAATGAGGACTTTTCTACCTCAAATTTTTATGTCTTCATTCATCTATTTTTAAGCAATATAGATAGTATTCAGAGTACTTTATGTGTATCATTCAAAGTCCAACAGCCTTCCTAGTCACCATGGCAAATTTCTCCTTTCCATTGACGAATTAAGGGCCTTTTTTCACAAAGTTTACTCGATATGTGAGATGATTTTAATGGTACAGTAGATGTGAAAGCCCTTTTTTTGAATGAGCAATATCCAATTTAGTATTTCAATGGTGTTCTTTTTTCTCTAGTGGGAATAATGGCATTTGACTGATTCCTGTTAGTCACCTGGGCTGCTGGCATCCTCCCTCTCCGCTTCATTTTCGCTGCGTCCACAAGTCTCATAGCCTAAATCCTGTAGATCCACTTGCACTTGCTTACTGGCCCGTTGCACAGATGTCTCTGCTAGAAAGCAATCAAACATGATCACATCAATTAATGTGAAATGACATAACGGCAAAAAAAAATCTGGTCAGTGGCACTCACTCAACAGGTCCCTGTAGTCCTTAATTTGTTCGGCCTGAGCTTGAACGGTGGCTTCGGAGACCATCAATCTCTCCTGCAGATCTCGGTTTTCTGAGCAAAGACGGGCCGAATGCTCTGATTGGCTAAGGCTTGGTGTAGTCTGCAACAAAAATGTCACCAAGACTTTTGACATGTGGTCATCTTGTAAGTTGAAAATAGGCTTTGGAAGTTTAGCTTGCTCTATAACTGAAAAAAAAGTATTATTTTTACCATTCCAGGCTCTTCTTCATCCTCCATATAGTCCTCTTCCTCAGTATCATCATCGTCATCATCATTATTATCTCCCTGGTCAAGACTTCTGTTGTTTATTCCAACTTTTTGATGTTCTTTTAGGAACTGGTTTTCCTTCTGAAGCCTTTGCAGTGTGTTCCTTTTTTTGGAGAACACATTTTTTTACAATTGTTCCTATGAGGAATACAATGGAAAATTCCTACAGACAAATATGCACCTCATGTCAGTCACCGAGTTGAATCCCTCCCTTTCCAGTTGGGATTGTATTTCCTTTAACTCCAGTTCAACGCTTTGTGTGTTGGACTTCAGGAATCCAGACTCCCCTTCATGTCCGCAGAGCTTTTTTTAGTTAACAAAACAAATCCAATTGTTAATATGGTCACATTTACAGAACTAAAAACAATGGATATGCAATAGGAAAGCTAACCTGATGGGGTGGAGGAGTTGCAGATGTGACTTTTTGATCTTTTTCGTCTTCTTCTATGCTGTCTGTGAAGTCATCGCTACTGCCGTCTTCATCGTCTCCCTCCTCGTCTTCACTGCTGACATCTGGAAGAAGCACAACCCCAAAAAGTTTGAAAAAGTCCTCTCATTTCTGCCATTTGGACATCTTTCCTACACATAGCCTGCTACGTCCACTAGGAAAATTCCACCCTGTCAAGGAGTCACAGGATTTGAAAGGAAATGTTATGTCATCCGTTTCCAGCCGGCCAAAACATAGACGGACGGACAGGGTGGAGCAAAAACAGGAGGACGGTGCGTGTTATGGAAAACCGGAAAGACAGACAAAAAAAGAAAAAAACATGTAATCATAAACTAGCCATATTGTATGTGGAGGGGAGGGGGGGGGTGTGTTTGATAAACATAATTATAATGAGATTGGATGACAGAATTATATACATATACATGTATACATGTGAGTGTGTGTGTGTGTGTGTGTATATATATATATATATATATATATATATATATATATATATATATATATATATATATATATATATATATATATATATATATATATATATATATATATATATATATATATATATATATATATATATATATATATATATATATATATATATATATATATATATATATATATATATATATATATATATATATATATATATATATATATATATATATATATATATATATATATATATATATATATATATATATATATATATATATATATATATATATATATATATATATATATATATATATATATATATATATATATATATATATATATATATATATATATATATATATATATATATATATATATATATATATATATATATATATATATATATATATATATATATATATATATATATATATATATATATATATATATATATATATATATATATATATATATATATATATATATATATATATATATATATATATATATATATATATATATATATATATATATATATATATATATATATATATATATATATATATATATATATATATATATATATATATATATATATATATATATAATGAGCACACTAATGTGGATATTAATCAACAGCAAGCGCATATGTAATATACCTTCATGTTATTTTGTGTACCTAATTATTTGTCCATGTATACTGTCAGTGGTAAATGTTTTCATTAGGAAAGGGGGTGACAATCATTTCACTTTGGAGATGATGTTCAGATTTGGTGTACTGTAAATTGATGTAAAAAACAAAGGACAGTCTGGCAACTTTTCCCATTTGTTGTCTTATAATGCGGTGTTTAGAAAATAAACAGCCATGCAGACATGGATAACATAGCACTTTCATGCAGAAGGGACAAAATGACGTGACAAAGTCATGTCATGCATGTTTACATTTAGGAATGATGACCCTAAATGTCTGTTGAGGGTAATGTATACCCTAAAAAATGGATGAGGGGCTGGTCCAACACAAAGATGATAGCCTATAGTCTTAAATCTGGGATTTCTGTGTGGGCATAGTGTCAGTATTCTCTCATGAAACACAATAAAGAGAAATCCATCAACAGATGTTATTTGTTTGAACAGAAGGGAAACAGCATGTGTTTATTTGTTTGCATTTGAAATACAAAAGTGTTGACAAGGAATGTCTAAATTGAGCTTCTGGGATGGAATTCACAGGAAATATATACTAAATATAGCCAAAACTAATATATATATATATATCACTACATGAATTCCCTAATTTATCTTCTAAAATAACTGAGCAAATATCTCACATCTAGAATGTAGCCAGTGCAGTGACCACGCCCACAAACACCAAGTAACACAACTATAAAGTACAAAATTGCGACACCTGGAGTTTGTATTAGGAAACGTTTTGAGGCTCCACATGGCATTATGTTCTTTGCAGCCAATATATTTGAAATGACGGAGAATTGATTTGGCTGAGAATAAAAGGGGAATATAGATATTTCAAAGGGTGTTGGCAACCATAAATTGACTGTGACTCATGATTTTGGGCAAGCGAGATATTTGGAACTTATAGAGATGTGTGTATATCTGCCTACCTTGCTTTTATACCTCCTGATGTGGCTTTGTACCCTGAAAAAAACTGCTGCTGCAATATGGCATTTTCAATTGGCTTACCATTGGCCACTGGTGAAAACTAATGGCACAAGCCACACCTACTGCGTGGCCACTCAGTGATGTGAAGATAAAAGCTGTCCTACGACAAGACAACGTCAAAAACAAAAGATGGACGGCTGCTTTATGTGTGTAAGGCGTGGGCTTTGGGTTCTCTGAGGAGAAAAGTAACGGCGGCACACAGAAAATGGCAAAAACGGAACAGTTAGCGCTGAAAAGCAAGCTATTTTAAAAGCATTTCAACATATTCACAACAACAGAAAGTATATCTGTTAGATTAGGTTTTTTGGAACTATGATGTTTTTTATCTACAGGATTTTTTTGGGGGTGGGGAGGTGAAATTTCAGAATTCATCAACCTTGTTATAACGATGTCATTTAACATTTGTGACAGCGTCCCCTGCAGGCCCAAAGGCACGACCTTGACCGTTCCCACCTCCTAAATCCGACTGCCTTCTGGCAGTCCTTTCCAGCTCCAGGGCCATGTTCTGAATCCGGGCCAGGACCTCATCTAGCTGTCCGCGGAGTGCCTGAACTGAGTCGAGTTGGGTGTGGAGGGTTAGGGTCTTCTCTGAGCTGTGATTGGAGAGGACAGTTAGACAATGGGTATCTAGGGGGAATTTCTTTAAATCAGGGTAGAGTAAAATAAACTACTACAATCACAGTAAGAGAAATATTGTGCTAAAACTGTATACTTAATTCTTAATAAATCTCTGCCGAAAACTTAGTCAACGTTAAGATTTCAGGAGTTTTATAGAGAAGACTTCCTACCTGTCCTTGTTGCCGTGAATGAGACTCTGATATAATCTCTTTTCAGCCCTGAGGGCAGCATTTAGCTGACGGTACTCCATGACAAGTTGCTCCAGTACATGCTGATTGGTTATGGAGAACACAGAAAAAGCTGATTTTCTGCCAAATACCCATCATTTTACGCGAGAATAACAACAACAACATACCTCTGAACTTTCAGTCACGGCTCCTTTCGCCTGCTGGGCTGCCAAAGCTGACCGCAGGGTCGAGAGTTCTTCCTGTAAACAACACATAAATAAATAAAAAACGTATTACTATAACCACAGAATAAAGGAAAGTATAGATATTTCGATCTCGGTGTACATACTTGGGTTTCCCTCTGCTTTTTGAGCATTAATTGGAGCTCATCCTGCAGGGCCTTCACATCCTCCTCACTCTCTGAAGACGACTGCATCATGACCTCCTCCTGGCTCTGCATCATCTCCTGATCATTCAGGGACAAAGTGTCCAAAGTGTCCAAAGACAGCTCAGGGATTTGACGAAAAAGCTTTAAAGGCCTTACCTGGATAAAGGCCTCTTTCTCACGAAGAAGACCTTGCAAATGTTGGACCTCTCCACCCGTCTCCCTCTCTTTGTCCCGCCTCAACTGGCGCAAGTCTTCTTCTCTCTCCGATAATTGCTTGCGGACCTCCCGTAGCTGACCGGCGCGCTCGCTTATCACCAAGGACAGCCTGTACGAGTTGTCCTGAGATGGATACAAAGTTATTATTTTTAGTAAATACGCCAGGCAAGAATGATCCATTGCACACACACACACACAAACAAAACAAATTATCAAAAATTGAATAAGATGTAACAGTACTGCCAGAAAGGCAATAGGGTGGAATTACAGGATGAAAATGAATGTAACTGTGAATTTTGAATCAATTAATAGATAGCCAGGTACATTATCAGGGACCCATACCACCCTGGTTACAATCTGTTCCAGCTTCTGCCCTCTGGCAGACGCTATAGGTCCTGTCCACAAAGTATGGACAAATAGGCTTAAGGACAGTATTTGACACATTGAATTGATGCCATACCTGCAAGTACTGATCTTTGGAACTGAGTGTGTTGAGCAAGTCTGAAACTCGGGTTTGGTGTTCGTTTGACTGGCGGCTACGGTCGGAAAGCAGCTCTTGGAAGAGCTTCTCCTTTAACTGGAGTCGAGCTTTCAGCTCTTCCACCACGTCTGTGGGACCTGCTTGAACTCTGGAAACCAAAGCAGCGGTCAGATCCTGAAAAAAAAAGGATAGATAACAATAAATAAAAGCTTGCTTTCCCCCTCCAATGCATTGAACTCAATGGAATTGTTTTGTAACCTGTGTCTCCTTGCTTCGAGCCTGCAGTGCAGCTTGTAGCTGTCCCACAATAGTTTCATTCTCTCTGGTGGTGTTGCGTTCCTTCTCCTCACTCTGCTGCTTCAGCCACTGGAGGTTCCGGTAGGCCTCAGCCGCCTGTTCCAGTTCCAGTTCTTTCCCTCGCACCAAAGCATCCAGACTCTAGATTAAAAACATCATTATTATGGCTAACACTCCTTAAAATGTCAGCTAAAACCTTGCGGCCCGAGCGTACCGTGACTGTCTCCTCATTGTTGGACAGGATGCAGCGAAGTCTATCCAGGTCTCGGTCCTTCTCCCTGAGGGCCACTTGAAGCACCCTCACTTGATTATCCCGTTCGTCGAGACAACGGAACTTTTCGTCAATAGAGCGCTGCGAGGAAGCGAATTTGAAGGTCAATTCAAGGTTAAGTGAATAATCAGTCCAACCTAGTAGATGGTTTGAGAATTTGGTGTCGTACCTCTAAGGCTTTGTCCCTATCTTTAATGCGCTCTCTTAGTTTCTCAAGAACAGCGTCTCTTGGTTTGGAGTCTCCAGGTGTCTCCAACATCTCAGAGTACTCCTACATAATGAGAAAAGTTTAGAAAAGTGCAAGGCGATGAGAAAATGGGGAGTGATTACCTGTAACTGTCGCTCCTTTTCTTTCAAAGAGTGATTGAGCTGGGCGATGCGTCGGTCTTTTTCGTGCACCGCAGTGAGGCTTTCTGCCACGGCGTCCTTTAGAGCTTCTTCTCTTGCCTGCAACTCGGTTCGGATTTTCACCAGTGCACAGCTTAGGTCCTGCAAAAGAAGTCACAGAGGTACCTTGACTAAGTTCAATGAACCCTTAGACTGCGAAAATTCAAAAAGTCTTCAAAGAGGAGCTTGTTAGGCGGTGGCAGCTTGAAAAATGCAATTTTTTCAGAAGGATAAATCCTCTCAAGATCGGGCAACCAAAGGGTTAAGCGTTCATCCATATCCACTTCACAAACCTGATTGTGCTTTTCAGTTTCTTCTCTATGTTGCAACGCCTCCAGGAGGTCAACATTGAGTCTATCTTTGAAGCGAGCCAGATCTTCCCCTCGTCTTTGGGTCTGTCTGAGACTCCTCTGACTGGCCTCCAGTTCCAGACCCAAGGAAAACAGAGAGCTTTGCACCCCTACAAGCTCTCCCTGCAATTGGGCGAGGGTGGCGGATTCGCTCGTCCCCTCTGGAGCCTAACGAAGCAACCACAAATTCCAAAGCTATTTACATGGCTTTTTCCAGAGTTTTTGCAAGAATCACTTTTGGTTCTAAGACAACCTTGGGGTTAAAAATGAGCTCATTCTTACCTTGGTTTGCGTGAGCTGATTGCGATGGGCCATCTCTCGTAGCTTGTACAAAGTGACGTTCTGGCCCTCGATCAGCTGATACAACTCCTGTGTCTTTAAGAACGTGTCAAGATCATTGTAAGCATGTCCTTGAAAGGATGTTTTTTGCCTTTCAAGACACTTACCTCAGTGTCTTTGGTGCTGATGGAGTCTGTGAGGTCCTGGATGGTTCTCTCCTGACTTTGGGCGGCTTGGCGAAGGGAACGAAGCTCGCATTCCATCTCACGTAGCTTTTCCTCCAGCTTCTAAACATGGGTTAAGAGGGCATGGTCAATCTCAGACGGGCACTCCAGTCAGTTGGTCATCGTTCTCTGAAATATGCTAGGCGCGACTTACCATGTTTTTGGAATCGCTCTCATGGATTTTAGCCTGAAGGGATTGGACCTGCAACTGGGCCTTTTGTAGCTCGCTGACACATTGACCAGCCGCACACTCGTATTGATTCAGCTGGCTCTGTTGTTCCTCAACGAGATTCTAGAAGAGAAATAGACTAGAGTAAAAGGTACAGCTTTGGAACAAATGGTCCTAAAAAAACTGTACACTTAAGTATAAGCCTGACAGATTGAAGTGCAAGAATGTATTGCATAATGGTTGTGGAGCAGTTAAACCATTAGCTTATTCATGTGTTCAAACAGTAAAAGGCTGTCCTATGGGACTTTGACTTTTCAACACGCATGAGTTAGCTTGGGCGTAGCCAGAGTGCTGTGTACAGCTATTCTGTTTACATAATCCACATGTGCATTCCCCAAGGGGGTTGCATCAATGACGTAGGGCTTCTATTGAGATCAGCAAAGAGAAATATTTCAAAAAAATGGAAGACTGTTCTTGATTTTCAAAGAGGAGATTGTGTTGACATTTAGTGGAGGACTTTGCCTTTAGGGCTATGGGTGAATTTAGGCCAAGTAGTAAAGCCAATGTCTCCAACATCTCGTAAACTAACTTCAACATGGAGACGTTCTGCTTCACTGACAATTACAGTTGGGTTTTGAATGCCATTAGAGGCATCTTGTCAGGCACTGTGGAGAAGTGGATGTCCAGTTTTGCATTTTAGAGATGAAAATAAAGCCTGAGCCATGTATGACAATGACCTTTTTGTTGTGTGCCAAAAGAGACGTACACATTAGGCAATTAGGCCATGCCGTGGCTGGAAGATTACAAACTGTTAATTCAACATACGCTTTCACGCAGACACAAACCACAATGGTTGGATGGCCTGCTGTGAGAGTTGAATAAGTAATACATTTGTGTTCCGCTAATTCTGTGATAAACAGAAAAAGCGCAGTGTAAATGTATCAGTTTTTTCTTCACAAACTGGCCTGAAAACTGAAATAGGGGTTTTCCCACAGAGTTTTTCTGAGAAACTCGTTTTTGGAAGGACAAGAAGGAAGTATGACCATTATTCCAATGCGGTCTTACTCAAGGTGTTATACCTGGTGTGGAGTTGGTAGGGGAAACGCAATGTAATCATCTTCCAAATGATCTTCTACATCCAATTCATTAAGAGCCGGGTATGACCCAACATGGACTTGGATCAAGGGGGCTTCCAGCTCAGGTGTTGCCATATGCTGGATACTTTCACCATCCGGAGTGCCAAAATGAAGTTCCAGAATTGGATCAGGGAAGTCTAACCGTCCATGATCGGAGCTCCGTTTAAGAAGCACTGGAAGTCTACTACCCTTGATGCTTTGGACTGGGCGGTGGACAGCATAACTCTGGAGCAGACATAGTGCCAGAGAGAGGCTCGATCCGGGGGAGGGTCGGCTAAGTGGGGTGTCGGATATCCGGTCTTCTGAAGGCTCTTTGGGAGAGGTCAGAAGTTCATCTGTTGAGCCTCCAGGCTGGATGTAGTCTTCCGTTGTCTCCAGGGAAGCCAGAGAGGGGCTGGAACTGACTCTTCCAGCTACAGTGCGGTCACTATCTGAAGTCCCTGACACTTCCTGAGAACCAGGAACTAATGTCAGGGAAGATGGCGCTTCATCTTGGTCTTCCACATTTCCCTTGCCTTCTTCTATTTCCGCACCTCCACCGCTGCCTCCGATAATGCTAGCCGAATATCTAGTAGAGGGCCCACAGGAAGTGCTACGAGCCAGTTTCCTAGGGACTTTACAAACAGCTTCGTAATCAGAGTCCGCTACCCGCCAATGGGAACAACCCCGACATCTACGAGGAGTTGCGGGCACACCGCGGTGAGTACATGCAATCTCTGAGCCCGGTACAGTTGAAGACTGCGTATGATGTTGGTGGCAATCCACACTGTCATCAGCCCAGGATTCATACAAAGAATAAACTAGGTCCTCCTGAAGGAGAGCACAGTATTTAGCATGGGTGAGGCCTGAGATATCCACTATCCCATCTCCTAGTCTGTCAGCATCTTCTCCAGAAGACCCGGCGGTTTCCGGCAAGTTTGTTCTCCTGTACAAGCCGCCAATGCATTGCCTGAGCCGATGTTTTTCTTGCAGGAGCTTCTGAAGCCTCTCGATGGAGAGGGCCTCCACACGGGCGATGACGGTATCAAAACGGTACATGCGGTCCAGCATGAAGGTGCACTTGGAGCAGGCGAATTCCCCACGGCCATCCCGCGCTAGCTCCTGGCCTAACGCGTGAGACAGCAACACCTGCAGGTTGAGCTTGGCAGTCGGGTGGAAGATCCATCGCCGCTGGTTGCCATAGAGATCCCTCCCACAGATGCGACATGTCTCTTTCATTTTGTTGTCCAGCATTTAACCAGCTGCTTTTGCGGATAAGTTAGGCTTCAAATGGTGTCTTCATTCCTTTCTAATGATGTGGCATCAAGAATTTTGTCCATTTCTGTAAATGATGGAGCCTCACACTAACCTTGGCTTGACAACATGAGGACTTTGTCAGCCATTACAATAGAACACGCAGACCAGGTGGTACTTCAGCAGGTGTACAAGTCCATGGCAACAGGCGTGTTGACGTAGGGTTTTCTTTTTTTTTAAGATATATCACCCGTAACCAGTCCCTTTAAATGAAATTAAACAAGCTTTGTTCCTTCACTCAGCACGATGTATTGCACCATTCATTCTCCTGACAGTCACGAGCCGCCGCGCCGTCGCCGGCTTCATCCCAGTTCTGCAGCCCCATTTACAGCGTATGCAATGCCGATGAAGGCAATCCGACTTCCCAGTTGATGCAATGTTTTGTTGCGTGAAAGAGCGACGTTTTCCTCATTTTCCAGCCGTCCAAAAACACGACAGACAGGTGCTACAGGCAGTCCGCGATCTTCCGGGGAAGATAATGAAGAGGCAGGCTGAACCAGACTCCCAGCATCGGAGCGTACCATTTTCCAAACATGGGGGAGTTCAGTGTCCGTGCTCGTCACACGGTGACCCCTTTCCCCATACAACAATAAAAAAAACAGCATCATTAAGCTACACAATCTACTAAAATGTAGCGAATGAAGCACCGTCTGATGTTTGTTTATCTTAAAGCTAAAGGAACTACACTATACTACGCTGTGCCCCCTTCAGTGTCTGCTACTTCCTCTTGCTCAGTTGACTAAATTCATCTCGCTTGACTGACTCGACAAGTGAATTGCTCAGTAACATTAGTGACGCTCTAAAAAATAAAAAATACACTTAACTACAGCGGTTACGTTAAGTATAAACACGCTCATAATTTATATAATAACTTTAAATCATTTTGTTGCAAATGATTTGCACCTGAAGCCTTGATTTCCAACAATAATTTACTACAATAGTAACATTCCACTTGATTATACCAAAACATATTTAATAAAAACAATGTCTCTTTTTAATTACCCAGTGGCATATAGTGTCAGACACAAAAGAAACCTAAACAGCAGTTGCAATTTGGACTCATAATAAATGTATGTTCCAATTAAAAATATATCAGATTTGACACATTGAAAAATTAAATGTATGGCTAATTAGATCATCACATTACGGGTAGTGTTGTGTGATTTATTTTCCTACTGTAAAATACAGTATTAATATGCGTCACGTTAAAAATGAATGAAAGATTTCCTTCATGTTGCTGTATAGTTTGTTAAGTAAATTACACCATCTAACTAAGGAGTCACCCTTGCCCAGCCAATTCTGCCCGGCAACAGTGGAAGTGAAAACAGACAACACGATACTCCCTCTTCTCTGCTTTGGGAAAGATTGGGATCTAAATGACTGTGGTGTCTGGGGAACAAATTAAGAGCTCTGATGGTGGGTGAGTGTCAGCCTGGAAGGACATCAACTCGATATCAGCGTCTGTCTGGCTCAAAAGTCAACCTGATCTATCGACAAGGCGGCTGAAACCAGAGTCAGTCAACTCTCAAAGAGGGAAATGGCAGCATTGGCGCATGCAAACATGATAGAAGGCACCACATTGCAATTCTTTCACACATAAACACACTATGCTATCTAAATTTGAAAGTTAAATTTCATAAACAAAGCTGGGCAAATGGGACAAAAGACTATTAAAAGCCACTGTGTCGATAAGAAGGAACTGTAACTTATGACTATAAAACTTCAAATGAAGTTGATATCAAATATACAATTTACAATGTTGGGTGGTGTATTTTTTTGGAAAGTATACAAGGATTAAATTTGTCCTTGGGGTGTCAGATAAAGCTCCAAGTGTAAGAAGAGTCGGTACTTTGTGGATATATAAACACACATTACTAAGTACACTCTTTTGAATTTGTTAGCTGTGACCTTTAAACATGTGTGTGTGTGTTCATGGCTGAAAATAATGTTTGTTGCTTTACCACATAGAGGCAGACTTTCAAATATAAGCGTTACTTTTCAACAATAAGGATTTCTGGCTCTGTCATTATTTTTTGTTGCATTAAATACCAAGAGAAAGACTCATTTTGAGCACAATTATTTTGATAGGTTGGCCTACCTGCATTTCCTGTTCAATTCGCAGCCTCTCATGACCGAGTTCTTCTTGATAAAACTGCATGAAAAAGAAGAGAAATTCTAATATACTTCACAAAAAAAGCATCAATAACATCAACCCAAGTGAATCGAGTGAACCACTACACCAGCAGGCATCTTAAAGAAATTCTCCACAAGATAAATGACTAATTCCTTAGACCACAGGTGTGTCAAAGTGGCGACCCAAAGGGCCAATGTACCTCCACATCCTTGTCTTTCTCCAACTTGAGTTCATGAAGTTGACCTTCCAACTCTCCCACCCTAAGCGTGAGGGTGGTCTTCTCTCCACTCAGTTCTGTGATGAGGGCCTCCTTAGAGTGAAGCTCTTTAGTCAGCTCCTCGATAATTCTGAATACACACACACTCAATGTCACTCAAGATTGTTTTATGACATGACAGAAAAAAGCATAGTCTTTTTAAAGTACTTATATATATATATATATATATATATATATATATATATATATATATATATATATATATATATATATATATATATATATATATATATATATATATATATATATATATATATATATATATATATATATATATATATATATATACAATTTTTGTGGGATTAAAATAAAATAATGTATTTTTCAAGTTCTTATTTTATGCCTGTTTTCAGCTTTATGAAACAAAGGCTTTTCCATTTTTTGAAAATCAAATAAAAACTATATTACTTATCCATACTTCCCATTTTGGTTTGGGAGACAAAGAAAATTGGAATATTTAATAAAAGATATTTCTGATGTTAATATTTGTAAACAACAATTTTTTAAAACATATTTCCCAAATATATTATTATTATAAGGTTTGCAGGCTCCATCTAGTGGAATATGAAAACAGCTGAATATATTAATTTTCAAGTTTACAATATTATGCATTTGAAAACAGTATTTGATAATCTTACTTTGACAAAGAAACTGATTTGAAACTGACTTTGTTGGTGTTTCATAGATTAGAAATATAAGTAATGACCTCACTACCTTTGAATGAAAAAAAAGTGGATTATTTTTTGTGTTCAAGATTTTTGTGGGCATCATTCACCTGTCATTGTTCACATTGGATGGCGTTATATTGTTATCAATCCTCCCATCCACAGTAGTATCTCCCATAGTGTCATCTTGGGAGGGGTTGCAAGTGTGAAAGTGTGACCCAGTTAATGACAGTGACCTCTCAGTCTCACTGCGTGCTAACTGGGCCTCCTGGAAAAACACACACACAAAAAAACACACCCGCATATAGAGAGAAGCACGTAACGTTGTCGTTTGTGAGTATGCTTATTGACCTCCTGCAGGAACTGTATTTTAGTTTGGAGAACTTGTTGCATGTGTTCGATCTCCTCCTGCCTCTCCTGGCACCGTCTCTGAACTTCTTCCTCATTGTTGTTGCTTAAACTCTGCGCAGTTGTGCTGTTAAAAAATAAGAAAATCCAGTTGTTCTTTTGGAAATCAATATTCGCCTAATGCTAATTCAGGTTTTGTTGGGAAAAAAAATATATACATATGATGTCATGGTCTACCATCTGCTACTGTTTTAAAATACCACTCCACTTATAGCTGAGCTAAAATATGAATCAAGTTGTCACGCCCATCCTTTAAGCTTTTATTTGACTGCATGCTTCCGAGATATGCTTTTTTTTTTTAACAACAGGGTGAGCATCTGTCTACCTCACATTGTGGGTCAATGGCGTTCGTTCTCTTAAAGTTCCTGTTCCCAGAATGGCACGCGCCATTCTGGCGCCACCAAGTCTCTTTCTGGAACTTTGTCTACTTGATTCTTGGCTGGCCGCAACATATGCAAGAGCTCAGATAACTGAGATATTTTCAACCTGTCTGAGTAATGCAAATATCTTTTAAGTGGGATGGACAAATGTGTTGCCATCTTGAGCGCTAATGCACCAAGAGTTAAGGTTTAAATGACCGTCTTGTAAAAAAGTATATGTATAGTTGTACCATGTAAAAAACAAATTGTTTCTTTTGCCAATTTGACATGGCAACTGTCACCTGTTAATAAATTAATTACCGTATTTTCACGACTATAAGGTGCAATGCATTTAAAGGCGCACCCTCAATGAATGACACATTTTAATTTTTTTCCATATATAAAGCACACTGGATTATAAGGCGCCATGTTTATTTTGGAGAAAATTTCAGACTTTTAATTGCGCCTTATAGTCGTGAAAATACTGTATATTTGAATATACTGATCTTACAATAGCAATGACTTCTTCACATGGCATTTCCAGATACTGAGCGCTGGTCATTAAAAGAACACTAGCACAATCAAGATGTTAGTTTACAATTAATCAATTGACAAGTGAATAATTTTCTGATATTCTCCTACTTTAGTGTTAGTGTAAGTGCGCATGAATGTGTGTGAACTTACAGAGCTTTGTCCAGAAGTTGCTGTTTTTCTTGGAGCTCCTGCTTCAAGCTCTCTACTTCCACCTTCAACTCGATGTTCTACAACAAATCAAACCACGAGCGCTTCAATTTAAACTACATAAACTTCCCATTCTAATTATTACAGTGGCAATTAACATGATGAGATAAAATAGCCATTTTCAACAAACCAAGAATTTCCTTGCATCATATATAACTTCAATACATAATATATACTACACCCAATTTTTAGGATAACAGGTATCACTGGATTATAAATTACATCACTGGAAGGGCGTTATATGGATTTTATCAGAAAAAGAACAAACATTAATTAATGTAGCAATAGTAAAATAACATTTTTTTCTAATTAAGTTAAAACAATACATAACAGTCAGTGGTCAGAGTGAAAAAAGTACATTGCAATTGAGTTTTACACGCAACGATTTAAGTGTAATAGTGTCAGAGTCAGGTAGAAAAGGGTTTTATGGGATTTCTTTCAAAATGTTATACAATCAGGAAGACTGAATCAACGTATAGTGTATCTCAGGTATCGAATACTAAGCTTTTGGCTATCTCTCTAAAACCAGCACCATCTCACTTTCCTAAGTTCCCCATCTGGAGAGTCCATCAGAACTTGTAGGTGTTGCATATCATGAGTTTAGAATCTGACAGTGCATTCATGGCTGCTATATTTAGAGTAGTGAATTCACGGAAGCTAAGATATTGAACCCCTGGTGGTCAAAGGTTAAACTAAAGGTTTACTATATTGCTGTCCTACCAAGGTTGACCAAAGTTTTCTCTGTACTAGTCCTTAACTTTTTTGGGGGTTTGTTTTAATCAAGAAATGATTCATTCATGTTATAGTACAAAAAAAATAAACTTTATAGGTGATCTAAATAATGTCTGTGTCAACAATAAATTTTGTATTAATGTATTTTATTGTCTTTCAATTCATGTATTTGTTCATCTTTTTAATAATATGACTTGACTTCCTTAAAAAACTAAACAGTTGTCTTGGCATTGATTTGTAAAATTATTTTTTGGGGGACTTTTTATGGTAGTATCATCAGTATGAGACTTTTCAGTATACTATACCCACTATAATATACCCAATAGAAAAATCTAAGCTATGACACAAGCTGTACTCTTATTTGAATGATTAAATTTGCCACCTTAACAATGATGATAATGTAACAAGCCACTGAAAGGAATGTTTATCAGTGTGTGTCAACAACACAGCGGCCATCTTCAAAACAGCTTTATAAATAGACACCTATCAGGGTAGACCTGCAGCTGCTATTTTGGCCTCTGTTGGCCCTCAGCAACAAACCCCCTCAAATAAACCAGACATGGACGGATAGAAGCTGCAATATTATTGACTGTCTATCCCAAATTATTTCCAAAGATGACATCTTTAAAGATATCGGTATGGATTGCAGGACGGAGAACTGACAATCATTTACTGGTGTCAAATTGGAGGCCCGGGGGCCAAATCTGGCCCACCGCATCATTTTGTGTGGCCCGAGAAAGTAAATCATGAGTACCGACTTTCTGTTTTAGGATGAAATTGAATGAAGAGTAAAGATTTATATTACATTTCCTGATTTTTCCCCTTTTAAATCAATAATTGTCATTTTTAATCCATTTTTTCTGTGTTTTTAGTTCAAAAATAATTTTGTAAAATCTAAAAATATATTTAAAAAAATCTAAATTAAACATTGTTTTAGATCTATAAAAAACTGAATATTCAGGACTTTTAATCCAGTTATTTTAATCCATTGATAAAAAAAAAATCTAAAATGGTCCAGCCCACGTTAAATCAAGTTGACGTTAAAGTGGCCCGCGAACCAACCCGAGTCCGACACCCCTCAGATTTACTGGCATAGGGTCACATCAACATGTCCTGTCATTGAGGCTCTCGTGCGACCTCATGTGAATGCGTTCATCCAAGCTAAAAATAGTGCCATAAAGCTTCCAGAGGGATCGCTATGTGCCCACCTAGGCTGTGCTGGGTTTCACTGAAATGTTTAGACAGTGGGCGGGTGGCGAGACCTCGCTCATTCCGCCCTGCCAAATGAAACAAGCCCCAGCCGCCTCAATCACGTATGGAAGATTTAGTCGCCAATCACAAAGTTATTAAATTGATAAGCGGAGAGATATAAGATCAAAAACCTTATACAGTGACTAAAAATATACTGACTAGAAATCTGTCCATCCATTATGGTATGCACACACAAAGCTAATACTACAGTGTTGATCTAATAGGCACTTTTACATTTATTTTTGTAATTTAGCGGATGCATAAGCTGAAAATGAAAAACATTGACAATTAGGCGGACCATTTATTAAGGAAGTTGAGTCAAATGCCGGTTAGTCTTTAAATTAGACACTGAACTGATTCAGAAATGTGTTTTGGAGTCATTTTTCCCATTTTTGTGACTCAACCATATTAGTAGCTGGAACAGGAGACAGTTTATTGATCCGGGACGAAAATTCATTCACCGATGCCACAGTACATTCATTCATAAGAGAAGAAACCCATGTTCAGATGATACATATTAGGTATACACTTATACACTGCAAAACACCTAGTGCCAATATTTGAATAAAACCCAAAAAGCACAAACCCACTTCCTAAAAATCTGCACCAAAAACAACAAGCAGCTACCGTGGCAAAAGTTTCTAAGCAAACTGGTGACACCTTCTCATATTCTAAAAACAACACTGACAGTTGATGACCAGAGCAGCTGAGCCAACAAATTGAAGATTACTCAGGAAAGCCCATCCGCAGCCAATTCTTTTTTAGCAGGAAAATAACATAAACAAAGTAGGGATGTCCCCAAACAGAAATCAGAAAGCCTGTTTACATTTTTTTGCTTTTAACTTGCTAGCTGCCATTGACGGTGTAAGAAGTCCAATCCATTTTGACTGGGAAAGTCGGTTCTTGCCGTCAATGGCGGTGAAATAGGTTCACTTTGGTAGTTAATGAGTTAATGTAACAAGTAGAAACATTATTTAACTATTTTATAATGATTCATTATCAAAGTATGATGCAAAAATGTAGCAATATGCAACATATTTTATACTATTTAGATTAATGTTATTAAAAAAACTTGCAGTAAAACAAATCACCAAAAAATAGCTCCATTCATCACATTATTTATGTTAAATACAAAGTTAAACAATGTCTGCAACCTTATTTTACCACTTCACAACTGAAAAAAACATAACTTTATGCTTTTTCTTTGCTTTGTTAAAATCACCCTTTTAAAAAATGATAAAAATTTTAACCAAAACCAGGCGAGCCAAGAATCACAAGCAAAAAATATATACTTTATATACTTTCCAGGCGCACTTACCGTTCGATAGACATCTTCGCTGCTCTCCTCATACTTGAGCTGAATTCTCTCTTCCAGGAAGTAGATGCGCAGCTTGAGGCTGAAGTTCTCCTTCTTCAGGTCATTCAGGTGCTGCGACAAAGTACGGTAACTGTTATACATGACCGTCAATTAAGGGCCCAAGCCACTTGTCATGTCTTTTTAGCTTCAAAAATAAAAGGTCCTCCTCCTCCTTTTCTCCATATCACACCCCGGCCTGGTACTCTAGTCAAATTCTGCCCCAGTTGGGCCTCTCTGACACCCCACTTCTTAAAAAAAAAGGAGTCTAGAAGAGTATTTGAGGTGCAGAGGGCATCTCTGCAGCCTGAGTACTCAAAGATGCATTGGTGTCCGCTCCATGGCGTGATCTGAGGGTGAAGGGACGCTGCTCGGGTTTAGTTTACAGGAGCACGCGTTTGTGGAATCCCAGACCGCCGGGGGAAAAAGAGGGGGGAGTGGCGGTGGGGGAGAAGAGGAGAAGGAGGAGGAGGAGGGACCAAGACCAGAAGTGGGGGCAGGAAAGATACTGACTGAGTTTACAGGCACTTGTGATATGATGAGAAGTCTCACCCTCTGGAGAAAAAGGGGAGCTGACACACACACACACACACACACACACAAGTGCAAATATCCTCTTCATGACCTCTTGGCTAAAGATTTTAGCATTTTTTGTTAGCATTTTTTTCAACTATAACATGTGTGTGTGTGATTTTTCTTCATTATTTTTAAATTGTTCTACATCCACACTGTTATTTTAAAATATTGGTGTCAAAGTGGTGGTCCGCGGGCCAAATCTGGCCCGCCGCATCATTTTGTGTGGGCCGGGAAAGTAAATCATGAGTGCCGACTTTCTGTTTTAGGGTGAAATTAAAATGGAGAGAATAGGTGTATATTCAATTTCCTGATGTTCCCCCTTTTAAATCAATAATTGTCATTTTTTAATCCATTTTTTTAGTTCAAAAATCATTTTGTAAAATCAAAAAATATATTAACAAAAGCTAAAATAAATCATGTAGCATTTAAAAAGTCAAAAATAAAAACACTCGTATATTTGACTTCCTAAAATCATGAAGTAAAAAAAAAATTACAGTACATGAAAAGTAAATAAATGACCAGTTTTGACGTCAACAGACTCTATTCATTGGACTAGCTTGCCTCTGTTCACCTTGGCGATCGGGGTCCACTTATGTTGACACAGATACAATAGCGCAGTTGTTCTAAAACTTTTGACGCTAAGCTCCACCCTTCAAAAATATTTGCCTCTACAAGTATACAACCAAAATGCATAACATTAAACTACAGCTCCCTTGTAGGCTGGACTTCTAACTCCACCATATACTTCATTACAGTACTACCTTAAATATAGGAAAGAAAAAAAATCCAATATTTTACACTGACTAACTGAGATTTTTTTTCAATCTCTCACTATTGTCCAAAAAGATAAAGAAACCATTATAAAATATTCATATTTCTGTGTAATGTCATTCCATATAATAAGATAGTGATCCAATTTGGATATATACTATGTGATGACTTCCTCATCCGGATGTGATCACTGACTATGTCCATTAAAGTGTCCTATTGCATCCTGCCGTTCAA
Organism: Stigmatopora nigra; assembly: GCF_051989575.1. Taxonomy (NCBI): domain Eukaryota; kingdom Metazoa; phylum Chordata; class Actinopteri; order Syngnathiformes; family Syngnathidae; genus Stigmatopora; species Stigmatopora nigra. The sequence continues at coordinate 12,151,587 of NC_135516.1, forward strand.
TAATTCAGAGCAAAATGGGTCAGGAACCAAATTTAGTCTCCTGATATATATGAGGGATGACATCATGTACTGCATTAAAACATGACACGTTCACTTCCCTGCACCCGCACACACACTCAGCTCTTTAAGTTATATATGTCTAGCATCCCTAATATCAAGGTTATATTCTGGTTCATTGTATATAATCTATTGGCAAAGGAATATCCAAATGTAAACAAAACAGAGCCTTTTAATCCTATAGAAGAGAGAGCAGAATATCTGGGACATGGTGGAGGCCTGAGGGAGAAACCAAGAGATTCCATTCAGGGTGTTTTCCATGCCATGCCCTCAGCTGTAGGTGATCCCATTTCTGGAAGCAACTTGTTTTATATAGACATATATTTATATAAAATACACATAAAACACAATTGTAATCACCCTTTTCCCTCCATCAGACAGGAGGTATGATAACAGTATACCCATAAATAAAGACAATTTGATTTTAAATCCCATCAATCCGCACCAAAATAACAACCCTTAAGATACTAAAAGTGCCAGATATGTATTCAGTATGAACAAGTTGGAACCATTTGCAAAAGGCACAATAGGAACACTCTACAATTTAAGACTCCAAAAATAGAAAGACTATACACCACAATTATGAACGTGTCATCTTGCGATCATACTTTTGACCACAAGACGGCGATAGAGAGCAAACAGTCCTTGGATAACAAAACACTGTTAAAAGACATTTAAAAAAAGGACATTTATGTACCTGCTCAAACTCCTTTAGAGTGTGGGGCTGAAGAAGAGGAGTGCTGTCAGCTTCTTCTCGGCTCACATCTAAAAAACAGAAGAAGAGTTTAAATTATAGGGAAAAAACACAGTATGCTTTACTTTAATGTTTATATGAATTCTGGGAATGTTTACCTGTAACTTCAGATGATGTGTCCTCCTCCACAGCACTGTGAAAAGAAATAAAGTTAACTTTCAGTGGGTTGAAATTGAGAAAATTGTACAATAATCACATTTTTTATGTTTGCTAACAGACTAAAAAACATCAGCCATGCCTAAAAATGTCCAAATTTTATTATTGCTTTACATACAGTAATATTGCTAGGCAATTTCTGTAGTCCAAAAACGACATACACAGTCATATTTCAGGACAGTTTTCACCACTTAGTCTCATATAGTGCTTTATACACACATTGAAAATATTATTTATCAACAATACAATTCAATACTCTCTTTCCAGCGTGACATTGAAACATGATTTCATCTTTTGCTATCATACTAAAAAGACAGACATCTTCAAACTTTTCACATTCATGACATTTACACTTCTGTGAAGAATTTATGTTAATGTTTAACCACTAATTAGCCTATGGAAGACACAGCAGGGCACCTTTAAAGGGATGACAATAAACCTTAGACTAGCTAATCAATATGTATAATATGTATACCATGCTAGCTTGCCTGCTAGCCAAATGCTAAAAATCAACCTCCACTCAGAATACCACTACACACACTCAGGCCCACAGTTCCAATGCTCTTGTTACCCATCAACAAATGTCACATTCCTGAAAACAGCTGAAAATGACAAGACATTTGCAGCATGCCAGAGATTTAAAAAGTTGACCACATGAGCAAATGACTCGTCCACACACCGCATTGTTGTACTCGAACACAATGAAACAACACTATTGTTTATTTTTTATTTTTTATGTGGCACACTGCAGTATATTGAGAATTGACATGATACTATTCGTTAGCATCCTTTAGCCTTCATTGTACACTATATATCACGTGTAAATTATCTTCTTTTGTGGGGTTACGCCGTCGCATTTTAATTAAAATAGGCCACCAATAACGCATGTAATTGCAATATCGACATAACACCCACCCCCAAAAAATGACGAATATGTAAATGGTGGCTGAAATGAACGCGGGCCTTGTGCTTATTGACAAGAGGGACGGCGTGGAATGTACAATTTGGTAACAATATTGTTGGAAAAAAGAGGGTTTAAAAATAAAATCTCAGCTAATTGGCATTCAAACAGCGCTGTTTCCCATTGGCGCAAGATTAGCTTAAAACGAGCTGCTTACCTCTCACATTCGCCCCACATTAGCGTCGAAGTCCTATCCATGCAGGTGCCGTTAATTCCGTTCAAATCAATGTTTTTCCATGTGGCATTCAAAGGACATGGTATTCCTGAGCTATCATTTCGGGAAAGGAGCAAAGTGGAGCGTGTTGGAACTTGGCATGGTGAGGAGGGGGAGGACCAGGGGGAGGAGTGGGAGGCAGGAAAAAAAAAGCGACACAAAAGCGCTCTTCGGCTGCAGCGTGTCTCAACGTGAAGATGAGAAGGACAGTCGGAATGTAGCTTTACTAGTAGCAACACGCTTAATATGCATGATATTTAGCTCGAAATTCATCAACGACAATGTCCTTACTTGCAGGGGCAATTGAATGCACCATTGCATCTGTCCACTGCTAGTGGAAAGGAATGTTACTTGTCAGTATGTAGTAAAAAGGTGATTGTAATACCTATAAAGTATCTGAATAGATTCAGATCTGATCATTTGGAATCTTTTATCTTTCTTATTTTTAACATAACTTCTATTTTTATTGTATCTAAATCTTTAAATTTCATTTTATATAGTTGTATAATGACAATAAAGGCATTCAAGTATTAGCACTACATTATATTATAATTACAATACATTACATTATATTATATTATTTTATATTATATTATCTTAAAAATATATGATGTCATAGTGCCTGTTGATTACATTATCTGCACTGATTGATCATGGTGTTTAGTTTAGGCTTTAGATTTTATAAAATAGGGTTTACGAGTGGGGCAAAGTTAATAGGATTATTGCACTGTTAGAAGTCAATCATAGGAAATTCAATTAAAACGGTCACTTTGAACAAGTAATCTTGTTAAAAACAACAAAAACAAAAAGCACCATGTCACATTGTGGCATTGTGACAGAAGATGGAAGCAATCACTCATGATTTATACAAAGCAACTATTAGAACCCAAATGCATTTAGAAATATATACAAATATTCTTTCACGTGCACTAACTGTAAGAAGCACTAGATGTCCTTCCGTGACTATAAATAATACATATGTTTATATATTTATAGCTTGTTTTTACAGCACATTAGTGCACATTCTCCTCAAGTCCTCTTCCCAAAGACTACCCGGGGTCCCGATCTGGAACCCCGGGGCTCGTTGGAGATGATCCAGATCGCGGGCGACTTCATGAAGTCTTTGTCGGCCATCTTGTTCTCCTCAGCTCGAGCCATCTCTTGCAGCTCGGGCGTGGTTTCTGGACACCAGTCGGCCACAAATTTATCCTTGGCCTCACAATAGTTGACCACCACCTCTTCGGGCTGTTCCCCAAAGAGCCAGTCTGCAAAACATAATGATGTTATGTATAATATCATCATTATGCTAATCTACATCAAGTTTCAAGGTGTAACATAAGATACGATGTACTAACATCACCGCTTGCTACTCACCTGCCAAGTCATGGATTAAATCCTTAATGAGATGCCCAATAATGGCGTAGAGAACCCCAAAAACGATGAAAACGGCAATGAGTAGATAGAGCATGTAGGTCGGGAGGTGGATAGCGTCCCTGGACGGCGGTACGTAGCTTTCAAACAACACCGTCCCATCGTCCTCTCTGTAACGGATCCTTAAGTTGTCTACAGGCACTTCCATGGCCTTCCAAAACTTTGCAAGGATCGAACAGGTCAGGAAATCAGTCTAGAAGCAAAAATCTGCATCTCTCCTGAATTGCTATGGGCATTCTTCAGCACCATGCGTGTCTGCACGTTTATCTGAGCTCATAGAAGTAGATTAAAGCAGCTTGGCGCCCTCAAGGTCAGATAAATGTTTTGGCTATGACGACGTTTCCTTTCAGACAGGTACACCACGTGTCAAGCTCTATTCTGTTGATGATAAAGTCTTTTGACAGCTGTCTTGTGGTCTTGGTTATGCTCTTGCTAGCTATTCCGTTATCTGGTGCTCACTTAGCTATTAATTGATAGTTTTAATATCATCTCTTTCTCGGTCTCTTGCTCTGTATCATCACTTTCTCGTTTTCTTCATCGATCTTGAGCAGTACTTGTCAGGATATCGACAGTACGCTATGGTATTTATTTTATCCAGCCCTTAACTATCTGGCTTTCCCATTTTCTTTATCTACTTTTTTTTAATGAAGCAATATAATATAACTTTCTCTTTCTACCTGTCAGCCTGTCTATCCATATCAATAGAGTTTAAGGCAAATCTTGACTAATCCTTTGGCTTTCCCATTGATCTCAATGTAGCTGACAGTTGCAGATATTATATATATATTTGTATATATATGAATGATTAAAAAGAGCAATGACACGACATGTTTTGTTAAGTTGTTTACTGAAAAGAAGCTTAGTTCAACAGTAACACTTGATGCAAATTACAGCTCCGCACCAGAAAATTATATCTAATATGACTTTCCTAATATATAAATGTATCTAATATGTCCAATATTATACATTTTTAACTTTTTTATCAGAGTAAGATTTGGAATGGTTAACAATATACACATTGAAAGTGTAATAGTGAGTTTTGGTATTATGATTGGAGTCATTGAAGTATACAAAGACCAAAATAAAAGCATTTACTGAAGCATTCCTCTAAAGGGAGACTATCCAATGACTGAAAACAAAGCAGGTGGCATCATTAAAGAATAGAGGGAGGAGATGAGTGGTCTCCAAGGGCAGGTGAAGGTCACGCCATGTGAGGATGCTCGATTTTTTTCTCGCTCTTTGCTTCTCCACGGACAATATAGCAGCCTGGATGGAAGATCCTGATAACCTGGCAACATCCCTTCTTCCTCTCCTTCCATCAAGAGACTTTGAGCTCCCAGTTGCATCTTTCCTTCACCAGTTTAGGCCCAAAAATCCAGTCTGAAAGGTGGAAAATTCCAGTGGATTATTACAACAGACCAGTTTTATCATTTGTGCATCTAAGTGAATAAAACAATAGTCAAATTATACATCCTATTTTACATTAGGAACAATTTCCGCCTAAAATCTTCATTCTTGTGTTCAAACACTGGCAAGCTCCCCCGTGAGGCGTTCAGGGACGCAACTGGGTTCATGGTCGACTTGTTTTCAACAAAAAAAAGTGAGTTCTTTGTATCAAACTGTTCGGTTGAGTGGCTTGAAATGTCCAACAAAGCACACCCTTGCAGATTGGTCATCTTTAAGGAATGACTTTCCCAAAATAGCCTAAACAACGGGATTGGTCTAATTTTTACACAATTCCACTTTGAGGCACTTTTACTAGGAGTCCAATATGGTGGTGAGACAGGAGAGAGGTGAATAAATATAGGACAATGTTAATAGGATTGAGGCGTGTCACTATGCAATATCAGCATTCCATCTGGGTTGGGATTACGAAGCACTGACAAGTGGACGCTAGGTAATACAGAAAAGAGGCTTAGACTACTCTACGTATGAAAATACATACATATATGCTTGTAGAATATAGATATAGTTTAAAGGAAATGCCTATCTTGCTTTACAATGGATAGAAATGACTATTATTATCATAGTGATACTTTCACTGTATTTTTGTGTACGGAGGGTAGCATAACATAGGCCGTTAATCACTCATTCGGGATAATAATGGTGATAAGTGGAAGACTAAATGGATTTATATGTTTGAGGGGGTGCTAGAGGCTATCCTAGCCAATCGCAGATAATTTGAAATTGTTTTATTTATGACAGAAAAAGGTAATGTACTATTTTATCTGCTATAAGTGTCAAAAAGATACCCCAAAATTATTTTTTGGTGCTAAATACAGATAAAAAATATAAAAAAACTGGACGAATGGTAAGTTTAAAAACCTTAAAACACGTTTAAACTGGATCTCCTGAGATATAAAAGTAGGAAAAATGAAAGAAAAAGAAGATTCTGTACCTGGAAATGAAGATTTGTCTCTGTCTCTCTTTTCCTAAAAGCAGGGTCCTCTAAATTAGTTGCTTTCAGGTACATCTGCAAAAAAAGAAAAACAAAGTTAACCTCTTAAATGGAGCCTTTTGTCACAAAGAGCACAAAAATACCATCCTAATTTGACTCTATGTGTTTTTTAAAAGAAAAACACCAAAAAATAAACTAGGCTGGAGCGAACCCTTAGCAGTTCCTCCAGATTTCCTCCAACTAGGGTTCCGTCTTGTTATCTTTCTGCGGCATATTAATGTGGACAAAGCGACTGACGACAAACTGCCACTCGATGATGATGAGGGCTACGTTGGCGAAAAGAATGAACCAAGAAACGGGATGCAGACCGCAGTAGAATTCGTGGCTCATGTTGAGCGAGATGGAAAAGCGCTGTTGGTTCAAAAGGTCTCTCTTGTGAGACTTCATCTGCTTTAGACGGGCGTTCCTCTCGCTAATCCTCGATTAGGATTTTGCTCACACATCAGATGAGGATGTGTCGGCAGGTGGATACATTTACGCCAGTCAGCAGATTAGCAGGTTTCTTGTTAGTGACTACATATTCACTTATATAAACCAGGATAAAGTATGGAGCACTCTTAAGTACTGTAAATGTCTCATAAACTGCATTTTATAACTATAACATCACTTTGTACTTATTAGTGTGACCACTTATTCAGTGTTGACTACTAATTATATTGATGACTTATTTATTTATGTGTATGTATGTACACTTGTGTATACGTTTGTGTATATGTTTGTGTATATGTATGTGTATATGTATGTGTATATGTATGTGTATATGTACCAACTTTCTGTTTTAGGATCAAATTAAAATGAAGAGTATAGATGTATATTAAATTTCCTGATTTTCACCCTTTTAAAACAACAATAATTGTAATATTTTAACCATTTTTTCTGTTTTTAGTTTAAATTTATGTCTAAAATGTATTTTTCTGTGTCTGTATTCTCACCCTATTGCTACTGTGACAACAAAATTTCCCAAATACAGGATGAATAAAGTTATCCAATCCAATGATTGATTTACTATTTGTCTGTTTGTTTGTTGTTGTTGTTTTTTTGCATTCTACAGTGAAAGCCTTAAATCTCATTATACTTGTATAATGGTATACTATACTGTTGGTTTTGCATGGATATTAGCATCTAACAGATTAATAACAATACATTGTGTGATTATGAATATAATAGGATGTAATGTGGTTTTGTGATAGAACATACCTGTTTTCTTCTTTCAAACAAACAAAAAAGAACCTAGAAGGAATTGAAAGCTAGAAGAGCTCCAAAGAAATGCACTAGAAGCCGACTAGAGTCCTGGCGGCATACAACGCCGTCAGGTGGGCCCATACGGACGACCCCTTAGGCTGGGGTGACCAACTTCTTGGGTTTGTCCTCCGGTTCCATCATCCACTTGAAGTAGACGTCCCCCAGGAGAAAAGTCCAGTAGATGACGGTCAGAGACGTGTTGACGGTCATGATACCGATGATCAGAGGATGTAGCATGGTGCTTGAAAACAGACAAAAAAGGAGCACACTTTTTTAAAATATGGAGAGAAAGAGCTGGTGTGTATACCTCTTTCCACTTTGTCGGACTGACCGTGACGTCTCTGGCGGCGTGGCTACGCGTAATCCTCTTCAGCCGCTTTATTGTAGAAGATAAGTTGCATTAGATGAAGGCCTGTTTTGAAATGTCGCAGTAAAAGATGTTACATAATGCACTTAGCGTTTATATCTATGTATAATCCAGAGTGAATAAATCCATCATCCAATATTTCCACCACTTTGTTTCATATGGATCAAAATGAAAACAGCATTGTGGAACAATGGGAGATATCAATGTAATACATGTTAATACTATAATAGATACTATTATACTACTATATAGATAACTGCAGTCAAAAGTTGGATGGACTTACAAAAATAAAATAAAAAATAAAATAAATAATAGAAAATATATATATATAAATATGATTTCACCAAAATTGGGTTTAAAAAAATAAATGTTTTAACCCAATTTTGATCCAATTTAAAGCTAGTAAATTGAATTTGCAAGCTGTGTCCACTAGGGGCAGTGTTGTCAACTTCACTTCAGCATTTGTACTTTTTTTTTTTAAAGGCTAAGACTTTTAAAAACCAAGAATAAAATCCTCACAAAGCACTTTAAGTGAAAATATGTTATTGTTTCTACTTTTGTGTCATTTTCTACTCATTAGTACACTTTCACATTCAGGTAATTCAATTTGAGAAGTACTGTCTCTCCATGGGAGTTGGACTTTGAACCCAAGTGGGAAGGTGGAGTTGCTGTTAAACTGATCAAAAGGCCACTACGCCAACAATCACCTGCACAATTGGAGCTAACCCCAAGCTCTAGCATGAGTCCACTTCTTACTGTGCGACGTTAGGATTGGCAACTGACGGCTTTTTTGGTTCCTGGGACGTTTTGAAAAGAACAACCAACCACTGAGACGAGATCATGAGGCTTCCTGAAGAAATGTGCGTTCTGGGCCTCTCGCTACTGGCCCCCGCACTTTTATACACCATGAACAACGTCCCTGCGCTCCAGGGGTAAGTTACCTCAAAATCAAAATACATTTTCTTGAAAATTCACTTGTTTTTTAGATTATTTTCTAGACGGGTTTCCACAAATATTGTTTTCATTAAATCATGTTCTGAATAATCCAAACAAACTGGACTTCCCCGCCCCCTCTAATCAGATTCCTATGCTGACGTGCCAATGTCACCAGCACAAGGCCTTAAAAAATAGTCACGGGGGTGCTGGAGCCTATCCCAGCTAACTTATTTCTTTTATATTTTCGGTCCTTTTTTCCCACAGGCCTCTGCTTATCCTGGGAATCGGAATGGCTGTTCTGGGATCTGTTCTTCTTTTACTACTACTCCTAACAATGCCACATAAAAAGACTGTGGATCCTTTATTTTACGGTAAAGACCAACCGGGGACATTAAAAGAAGCCGATTTTAATATTGCGTCGCTTTTTCGTTTTGTTTCTAGTGTTTGCTGAGTTGTCTTTTACTTGTTTGGTGGGCCTAACAAACGCCCTGGAGCAAGATGGCTTCATATCAGGCTTCATGAGTTTCTACCTTAAGATGGTAGGTAACAAAACAATTCAAATAACCACATTTCAAAGTCAAAATCACAATAAACTGGAATCTCTACAGGGAGAACCTCATCTGAGTACTGCCTATGGTGTAATGATGTCTTACTGGGAAGGCATCGTTCATTTTGTACTCTTTCTAACCATCATACATCGCATGTTCAGGGGGTAAACCAAGCCTTGACAATTCATTTTTTGTTTTCTGTGTTATACATTAGATTGAAATGTTTTGGTGCTTGTAGGAAGTCCTACCGTAGTCTGGCACTTTTTTGGGTGGGATCCTCCATTACGCATCAACTTGTTCACATCCCTGGCGTGGTTGTGGGTGAGTACACCAACAATATCTATTAAAAAAAGGATTGGGATACCTGATTATTTGGAGTGATGTTATTCCTCATATATGTGATTTATTTTTTATTTTTTAGGTAAACATGGATCCAACATTTATCCTGCTTTTTGGAGAAATATACCCTTCTTTTTAGCACCTTTCTGGGCAGCTTGTATTCTTTTTAGCAGGTCCAGAGAGATGCCAATCATTCCAGCAGATAGGGTAAGTACAAAAAAATTTAAAAAGTGGGAAATAATTGCTGCTGGAATAGTACCAGAAAAAATAAGTAGTACGAACTACGGGTTTGTGGGTCAACTGCATCCTGCTGCCCAGTTTTGATTGGCTCAGAGTTTCAGTGATGTCAGCACATTCCATATTGAGCTGTTAAGAGTTGATTAGTGATTCTGTGAAACTGGTTTTGTCTTGACTAGATTGCCACGGAACAAAAGAAAAGTCTGCTATCGCGTCCTCTTGACCTGCAACTTGCAGTATTGCTAATAGCAGGTGTAGCCGTTTCTGTTTTTAGAGGCTTTGTAAGTACTGCAATCCGAGAAAAAAAACTTGTCAAAATCCTTTTCTGTAAAATGTGTTTAACCCAAATATTTTTTCAGGTGGTACTGGATTGTCCTCTGGATTTCTGCTTCAAATACCTCTATCAGTTTGAACCCTATCTCAAAGATCCTGTGGCCTTCCCTAAAGTCATGGTGAGGGTTCGGGCAATTGGGTAGAACTGCAATACTAACCATAAACAGTAACTTTTATATGTGAGAAGAATGCTAAACTAATTTGCTATGTTTAAAACTTTTTTTTCGGACTATAGGTCATACCGGAGTATTAGTCAAGCATTTAATTTTTTAAAAACACTTTATAATAATAATAATAATAATAACAACAAAAAGCCTAATTGTCATCATACCCAGAAACTGCATATGACAAAATTGATAGTACTTCTCCATAAGGTGCATTTTCTCAGTAAAAGATCCAAATAAAACATAATTTTGGACTCTAATCTGGCATTCTGCCATTATGGCTACATCGCACCACCCCACAAACAGATCACTTACCTTCACAGTCAGCCAATAGGAGACAGATTACCGCCCGACATCTTTTCATAATACCTCACCCCGAAGTTATTACACAGAAGGGACTGTGTGTCGTGCTACCGCAAGTTTAGACTCCTGATGGATGTGGAAAAAAAACTGCCCTTAAGCCTATTTGTCCATACTTTGTGGGACCTTATGGAAGAGATGGGGTTGTTTTTACGGAAAAATAATTCTTAAATGGTGTATATTTTTTCCTGTAGATGCTGGTCTATTTGTTCTACGCAGTCCCCTTAGTGACAGTCTTCATCTACGGTCTGATCAGACCAGGTTGCAGCTGGATGTTGGACTGGACTGTCTTCTTTGCTGGAGCTACAGCTCAGGTAAAGTCTGCCCACCCTGTTTTTTTTTTGTTTTTTTATGTTTTAGGAGTTATTTTTAGCACTAAAACACATCTCCCTACAGGCCCAGTGGTGCCACATCGGAGCATCTCTACACTCTCGCACGCCCTTCACCTACCGAGTCCCTTCGGACAGACTGTGGAGCGTTATCACCTTCAACATGCTCCTTGCTATTGTACCCGCTTTGCTGGCTTTGCACTGCCACAACAATGCGGCATACTTTGTGAAACCTATTCCCAATGGACAAATGGATAGTAACAAGAAGAAAAAATAGGCGACGACATTTGGCATTCTGTCAAAACAAATTCCTCTTGGAAGACCTTCTCGGCACACTACCTATGTCTCAGGCCTACCATCCCCCCCACATAGAGGAAAGCTATAATCATGTTCTTGTGTGTGGACCTGTGCAACACTCCCTGTATGGACTGCTGGACTCAGATAAGGAGGTTTTTGACAAGGCTAAGAACTGTGATCAGTTCATACCTATTTTTTTAGGCCAATCCCTATAATATAGGGCTAAAATATCCATGTATTCTTGCGGTCTAGCCACATATTCATCAGCTTCTGACATTCAACTAAAGTAAACAGTTAATAGATAAAGCCGGACAAGCATTCTTTTGATTGACAGAACAGATATATTTCCTTAAAGTGAGCGTATTGGAAGACCCCAAGAAATAAGTCTCTGTAAATCTTAATGTTGTACTGCTAAGTGGATATGATAATAAAGTACTCCATCTGGGCTGGAGTCATTTTCAAGAAAAAAATTACACACTAACCTGGTTTGATTGAAGTTGATCTTTTATCAGAAGATGATGTCACACTGATCTATGTGTTGCACGCCGTGGGCTGTCATGACTGATAAGAGGTGAACCCTGGATGAAAGTGCACTGTGACAATCTGCAATCAGTCATGTGACGTCCTTGTAAGCCTTTAGGAATTTAATCAGCCACAAATTAGTCTTTTGACAATTTTGAAAAATAAAAAAAAATTGGATTTCATTTACTGCACGCCATAGGATTGCTGCTGCGCAGAGAAGACGAGAGTAGTGCAGCTTAAAGGGAACATTGGACCCAAATGACATAAAAAAAAAATGTGTTCTGGTTAAAGCTTAGAAAAAGAATTGTTATATTCTATATATTTGGTAAACATTTGGAGTTGTACATACGACTATTTTTGCATTCAATATTTTTGTCCTTAATTTAGATCCATAAGAGAGCCCATCCAAGATATGGAGGAAAAATAGTAAGTAAAACATAAAATAAAAAATACACCAGTGAATAGAGGTAAAAGAAAAAGCATTTTTAATATTGAGCATTTACAAAGTAGGTGAAGCCGAGGCTCTGATCCTTAACGTTTGGGAAACGTGTCCACTTTGAGGTGGATTTACACGTACCACAAAAAACCAAAGCGCTTGTGCAGAAACTCTTCACGAGGTCTGAGGTGAAAAAGCTCTTCCGACAAAGGAGTTACCCAGCGATCCGTGTGAAACACGCTGTCACCCACCTGCAGGAACGTCAAATATTACCTCATTTACAGTCGCTGCATCTTCTGTGCTCAACTACTTCATAAATGACATTTCTCTAAACCATTTTTTTACCTTCCAGCCAGGAACATCCTTCATGATAATAGCTTCTTCCTCTAAATTTTCCCTCAGGAGCCGCAGGTTCCTTCCAAACAATGAGAACGATTGACATGATTCAGTTCACTTAATGATACATTTCCAAAAGCGTGGTACTTTGGTCAGGAAAAATATTTTGTCGTCACCTGCGATCGTGTTCCGCCTGCATGAGTGGCATCATCGCTATCCTGGCTTCCAGCTCCTCGATCTGCAAGCGCCTGTGGATAGAAAACAAAGTAGACTAAGTAGTAAGCTTTAACGTCAACTCAATTTTAAGTGGGCCGGACCATTTTAGATACACTAAAATTTAGATTTTTTATTTTTATAAATGGATTAAAATACATGAATATTCAGTTTTTATAGATCTTAAACAATGTTTATTTTTAGATTTTTTTAATATATTTTTTTTAGATTTTACAAAATGAATTTTGAACTAAAAAACAGAAAAAAATAGTTTAAAATGACAATTATTGATTTAAAAGGGGGAAAATCAGCAAATTTAATATAAATCTATACTCTTCATTTTAATTTGATCCTAAAACAGAAAGTCAGCACTCATCATGTACTTTCCCGGGCCACACAAAATCGTAAAATGAAGAGATTAAAGTCAGTATTTTAGTTCTGTTTACGTTTTGTGAACCAGGAAGTTATTCGGAGGACAGACTTCAGTCTGAATGGAGTGGCTACCACAAGAATGTTCTTACCTCCTTTCCCTGTTCCACTTGAAAATCCTCCAGTAGCCAAACACCATGATGCCGATGCCAATGCCAAACATGCTATAGCCTATTGAACGAGAGGATGCCATTCAAGTCACTTTCCTCCATTTGGAACAACAATTCACCAATGTTAAACAGTAAATTTAAAAATGACACGTCAAAACATTGATATCCCTGACCGTCACATGACTATAATTTAGGAATTTATTTAAAAAAGGCAATACTTGAGACTTGTATGAATGGCATTAAGAAGAAATATGACTTAATCTTTCTTTATAATATAATAATTAAGGAGGTTCATGCAAACCTGTTAGCATTAGCATTACACCGGTAACCCAAGCCAAACGAGTTTTTGGTGTGCTATGGATACGTTTGAAATTAGGCAGTTCGCGAGGGTGTTGGGCGTACCCGAGAGTCCTCTTTTGGGTAGATTTCGCTTGTAGTCGAAGGCAGCATAGCCTCCTGCAGGTGGCATGTCCTGCTTCACCTTGGAGCCCGCCATCTTGCCCCAGCCTCCCCTGATAGTCCGGTCCAAAACACGCTAATAACGTCCCGGAAGAAACTCTTTTTCTATAATATTGCGAAGGACGAAATGCACTTGAGCGCCCTCACATGGCTGTTCACTGTCATTGACAGTGATAGATTTTAGTTTTTTAACACCACTTAATGATGTTCAGGGACATATATTGCACCAATGTTCATACAAAACACCAAAAAATGAAGTTTTAAAATGTATGTTTTATTCATTTTGGAGCTAGGAAAAAAGTTAAAGCAAAAAAATAAATTTTAACAATCAGTTTCACAACTCAATTTAAGTTTGGTTGCAAAGAAAATATGCAAGGTGGTGAGAAGATTAAAAACAAATACATAATTGTCTTGTGCTTTCTAGGTTCACTGTGGGAGAAAAAGTTCTCTATTGAATGAATAATGGTTTCTTGTCCCAACGTGTTAAAATTCAACTCCTCAGAATTGGCTTTTTTTTCCACTGAAGATCTGACACTCAAATTCAGATGACAAAAACATTGACATGGATAAAAAAAGAAGCAAATTACAGATAATTATAAATGATATCACCATGCGTTGTTAGCTAAGGTGCAAAAATGAACATTAGGTTTTAAAATGTAGACATGCTGTTAACAAAAAATGCAAAAAATGCAACAAAAACACCAAAAAATCATTGTTTTTGAAAACCACAATATAGTGAGTTTAAAAAAAAACAAAAACAAAACATCAGTCCAAAAATAAAGAACAAAAAATAACTTATTGTCAATAAAAATAAATTCAAACTTTTTTTTTAACCTATAAAGATGAATGTAATGGAACATTTACAAGGCTTATCCGGAGTAATTTGCTTAAAGCTATGTGTATTTATTATTATTTTTTAGGGGGAGCATGACTAGAACCAAGTATTTAAGCATAAATCATTTAGGTGTTTTGATACAAATCTCAGTCATCATTTGACTACACAAACATGAGAAAAGTACCAAGTTGAAACTCCTTTTTCAAATCCAAACTATAAAAAGGGACAGAAAACCTTAAAACTAACAGAAAACAAAATGCTTAAATGAAAACACACATGAAGGAAACGTTTTATGTCAATGTTTCAGGATTGTAATTCCCAAATAGTCCTCTTGGGGCGCTGTTGACCGCAAAATTGGAGGAAAAAAACGAACAAGTGAGTGGGATTTGTTTTCTTTTCTATTTCCATGTGTTTGCAGTCTGCGAGATGGATGAGCGAGAGGGGATCATGTCCAGCAGGTACTCCCTCTGGCGTGCATCCACACTAGCTGAGGTCTTGTGTCCACTCAGGCTGGGGTTCACATACGCCATTGTTACACCTGTGTGATAAAAAAAATGAATAAATAAATCAAATCAAATGAAAAAACATACTAAAATTCAACTGAAATGTCTGGAAAAGACATCAAGAACGTGGGGACACTGCAATTGTCGTCTGAGATTGGTTCGCTGGGGGGCCGGATGGGAGTTTTAAGAGAGCGGATGGATGAGAGGCGCCAGAGTCGGCCTTTCTGTGAAAGCCAGTAGTCTACCTTTGTTGCTGTTGCTCTGCTTCTTCCATGAAGTGGACGAGGCACTACCCCCGCTCATATTCCTGCTGCCGCCGACTCCGCCGCCGCTCACCTTTGAAATCTGGGCAGAGCGCTGCGTCACATGCTCGTGCTTACCTGGTCGGCTGACCAGGGAGGCGGCCGCCACGGCGCTTTGCAGATGGGAGGACGATGAGAATGACTGAGGGACGCCCCTGATGCTCCCGTGGGTGCTCTGAGTGAGGGTAGAGAGAGGATGTAAGTTGGGCAGGGTTAGCAGTGACACTAAAACATCCATTTAAAAAAATGAATTCTTCATTCCAGCCCACTGGTGTCAAAGTGGCGGCCCGGGGGCCAAATCTGGCCCACTGTATCATTTTGAACGGCCCAAGAAAATAAATCATGAGTGCCGATTTTCTGTTTTAGGATCAAATTAAAGTGGAGTATAGCTGTATATTACATTTCCTGATTTTCCCCCTTTTAAATCAATAATTGTCATTTTTTAATAATTTTTTCTGTTTTTAGTTCAAAAATCATCTTGTTAAATCTAAAAATATATAAAAAAGCTAAAATAAACATTGTTTTAGATCTATAAAAACTGAAGATTCAGGCCTTTTAATCCATTTATAAAAAAATACATCCACTGTTTGACTGTTTACAGCCTATGGGTACCTGTTGTTAACAACTCACTAAAAAAAGTCTTAAAACGAATATGTTCCTAGCTTATAGTAAAAAAAAAAAAATCAAAATCGCCCTGTTATTCCCATTGTGACAGGGTGCCCCCCCTCAAGTCACCTTGATGGATTGATGGTGGACGACGTTGGCCCCTCTGTGCATAGAAGACGAGCGGGCCTGTTTCAGCTGCTGCGCCACCAGCTGCTCCGCCTTCAGCGACGACGACGACAACGATGAACCGCCGTGTGAGACGGACGAAGACGTCTGCTGGATGAGGCGTTGCTCGATTTCCTGCTCCTGCTGCAACGCTTTGACGAACGCCGCTTTCAGCCTATTGGTGTGCTCGGCTTTCAGAGCCTTTTTCTGATTGGACGACATGCAGTCTTCGCAGAGGACGTTGCCGCCTTTGGCCTTGTCCTGTCTCCACCTGCAGGTGAAGTCGGTGTGGCATTGGGTGCACATGCTAGGCTCTTTAGTGGCCGGCTTGGGTAACGGCACCCCCGTTTTGCCTGGAGAAAAAAGGCACAAAGTTGGAGAAATGTACAAAACCAGCCGCCAACCAATATTCCCTCTAATTTGCAATTGCGCACTCGTGCAGTTTAGAGGGAACATTGCCATCAACATACCTCTGTGAATGCTATCCAACAGGTTCTGGACCACTTCCTCCAGTCCCACCAGGTAGATGAACTCATTATTGGCTGCCGAGGGCAGGAAGTTAAACTCAGGAGCGGGGGGCTTGGGTGGCGGGATCTCCAGGAGTGTCTTCTCCAGTTGTTTCCGCAAAGCCAGTTTGGCCGCCGCCTGGCGACTAGCCGGACTGTCATTGGCTCCCACTACGCTACTTCCCGAAGAAGAAACCTTCATACCGGACGAGCCCTGCAATTGGCGTCCAAACGTTAGTTTGACATGGTTACACGGGGGATATTTCGTAGTGAGATACTGACCAATGAGGCTGCAGAATTCCCCACTCTGATGAGATTCGGCTGCACCATGTTTCTCGGACCCTGTCCTGCAGGGGTTGAAGTCCTGGCACCCAACAGCAGAGGGGGCGGTCCCGAACCTCCACCTCCAGAGGCTGCCAACTGATGCTGTTGTTGTTGCTGGCGAAGCGCCTGGATCTGCTGTAAAGATATAACGTTAGCGGGTATTAGCCTAGCCATCAATTAGCCAAAGGGACTTACCTGTGCTCCTCTGACCAATGGCGGCATAAGGATCTGGGAGCCATGTTTTGAGGAAATCTGCTGCCCTCCACGCACCAAAGGCGGAGGTATGACCGTGCCCAAACTCCGACCGGTTACAATCTAGTCGGACAGACGGAGACAAACGATGGGAAATTTTGCCGGAGAATGGAAAGGCGACCATTGTGTGAGGCGCTGTGGTTTAGGTTTAACCTGCTGTGAGCCTTTGCTGCTTCCGATAGTCCCTCGTATTAGAGGAGGTGGGGCGCAGGTAATGGACAATCCTGAAGACTGAGGGATGGGAGATATTTGGGGGTTTAGGCTTCATAGAGAAGATGTGAAATCCCATTTTTTTAGCATACCTTTTGAAGACAATCCCTTTGTAACTGGCTCTGTCGGAGTTTCTTCAGCAACACTAGCTTAGCCTCCTCCAGCCGGAGTTCCTCTTTCAACCTCTTGATGACACGCTCTCGTTCAGCCGGGCTGCTCTTCTGCATTGGAAACACAAGATTGGACACTTAGAACTTGATTATCAAGTGGGCCGGACCATTTTAGAGATAATATCTAGATTTCTTTTTTTTATAAATGAATTAAAAGAACTGGATTAAAAGACCTGAACATTCAGTTTTTTTATAGATCTATAACAATGTTTATTTTAGCTTTTTATATATATTTTTAGATTTGACAAAATGATTTTTGAACTTAAAAAACAGGTCTCACCATGAGAAGTTCAGTGTCCAGCTCCTTCAAGTGGCTCACACCATTCACAGGTGGACTTGGTGAGTCGTTATCCGA
This sequence comes from Stigmatopora nigra, assembly GCF_051989575.1. Lineage (NCBI taxonomy): Eukaryota > Metazoa > Chordata > Actinopteri > Syngnathiformes > Syngnathidae > Stigmatopora > Stigmatopora nigra. The sequence continues at coordinate 12,169,503 of NC_135516.1, forward strand.
CAAGATGATGACATCATCATCATCGTCCTCCTCCTCTTCATCTTCAGGTGATGGAGGCCGCTTCTCTCTTTTGACACTATTGAAAACAAAGAGATAAATTGAGCATTTATCCTGTAACTAGCCAAGGCTGCACTAATGACAATGTGCCATAACGGAAATAGACGTCCAATCTATTTTGACTGAGAGAGACAGAAATAAAGAAAATGGACGTCATTCCCCGTGGAGGCAGTTATTGAAAACTTCATAAACAATCACCATTTTGTGCCATCTGAATTGATTTTATTACACCCCAAAGCACGCAGGAATGTAGTAAAAAAATGAATATCATCTATTTTATTTGTCTTATTTTTGTTTAGGACACACGTTGGACTGTAAAAAGAAAACTGGGTCAGGCTTGAGACTGTAGTCACAAATAATGCATTTTTATGAAGCATAAGTCAACACACTAAAACACGAGGACGGTCGGCCTCAGTCGCCCTCTTTGTGGTCGTGTATGTGTGAGTGTGTGTGTGTGTGTGTGTGTGTTTCCTCGGGGCTTAGCACCATCATCACTTCCTGTGGATTAATCACTATACTTCCAAAGTAGTCACATGATCTCAAAGTCATTATCACGTGACTGACTTTTCCTCCAATACGACAGCCCCTCCCCTCTTTGCTTCTTCCATGGTGGTAGCCATGACAACAGCCGGCTGGAACCGGTTTATGACACACGGCTTCATTTTGTGTGCGTGGACTTTTTTTTAGGGTTCAGGTGGTGGTGAGTTGTGGCAAAATGGAGGCAGACCAAAGGTCACCTTTGAGTACAATTGTGTCTTTTGCCATATAATGTAAACATCTACAAAACTTCCTAAAGTATTTTCATGTCCAAAAATAATTCAATGATATGAATTTTGGGCCATGTTAATAAAAGTAGTCCCCAGTATCTAAACACCAGTTTCATGCATTGCCATTTTTCACGTCTGAATTTGAGGATTTACACAGACTTTAAAAATGAATTGTAGACGTGACTCGTAGCGTTCCATTAGCTCACCATTTTTCACTTTTTTATGATGTTTTGCTCTGTGGTTAAGCCTCTATTTGGAGTATTTGGGCAGAACCCAAGACATTGGAACGTTTGAGTTGATTACAATCTAATGATTGGTTCAGAAAATGAACAAATGCAGACAACAAACATTTTTATCCAATTTTTTTTTTGACTGGCAAGGCTGGCAATGTCCATTCACTGCCAGTCAAAATAAATTAGACAAAAAAATAGTGTGGAAAATGCCCTTCAAATGGTTCTTACCCTTTGGAAGTGCTCATGTCAACTGGTTGCTCACCAGTCTGGACTTCCACTTTAATGGTTGCCTTCACCACCTCGGTAGCAGCCAACATGGCAGCAGACACTTTTGCTTCCGTGGGCTGGAAACGCTTCACGGCATCCACGTCGTTCTCCGCCTTCATATCCTTGTCAGCTCCGTCGCCGCATCCAATCGGATCGTCCGATTTTGCGGCCTCGGTTTTCACCGGCTGGTGTTCAAAAGATGGCGCTAATTGCCCCGGTTCCTCGTTAGATCCAGTCCCGATCAGACTCTGATCACCCGGTTCCAGTTTGGGCTCGGGTTGAGGTGAGATGATCTCCCCGATGGTGTCTTGGGAGTCCTCCAGCTTAGGTCTTTTACTTTCATTTTCAGAACTGGAAGGTTCCGTAGTATTCGGCGGTGGTGTTTCGTCCCTCTCCAGTGCCCTTTTCTGGCTACGTGTCTGGCGGACGGCCTCCTCAGACATCCCCTGTGAATACATCACCAAAAGGATTTGGTTACATATGTGGATTAGGTTGGGGGGGAGTTCAAGCAAAACGGAATATTCAGGTCTTTTAATCCAAAAAAAAATCTAAATAAGATATCTAAAATGGTCCGGCCCACATAAAATCACGTTAAAGCGGCCCGCGAACCAACCCGAGTCTGAAACCCTTGTTTTAAACGATGGAGACACCAGGTCAGCCGGCCATTGCTCGGTAATAATTCTACCCACATTTCCACTGATAATGGCACTATGTGTGGAATTCCTCATCAAATAAGCCGAATTACAAAAGTAGAAAGCCAAGAAAGAGAAAATTACATATCTATGGATTCATGTATTCACAAAATCCAACATCCATCTGCCATCATTCCACTTTAACAGTACACTAATCATACTATTCAGTTTACAACTCCCTAAATATACCCTAAACGCTTCTTCACATCCAACAAAAGAGGAAAAAATGTCAAATGTGCCAAAGGTTGACATGTTCCAAGTCGGACCAATACGGCATGCAGTGGGAGACGACCCTTGCCCTTAGTTCACAGAAAAGATAGTCAGAGATGCACACTTGAAACTATCACTCTATAAAAACTTCTACTGTTACATTAAAAATACCATTCCTGCATCTACAGAACACCACCTGCCAATCATACAGTGGCGATAAATGAATTTGTACCATAAAAAATAGAATTACAACCATGTCAATTTTCACATCTCAATAGGGGTAACTATGATGCATATTGAATATAGTAACAACTGACTAAATTGAAGTTTTTTTTTTTCATATAGGTTCTTACATCACTAAAACACACATGACATGACCCTTCCCAGGATTCATTGGGACACACAAAGCACTTTTCCCGAGAACTGGTTTAAACCAGTTAGCTAGTGTGTGTGTGTGTGTGAAAGAGAGTGAGACGCAGAAGCTAGTTTTAACCCTTCAGGTGCCGGAGCAGACACTCAGTAGCGGCCATTATACATACTGTAGCAGAGGGAACGCCGCCACGTACCCCACGACCTCGAGACGACTTGTTTTTCTCTTACACCGTGTCTGACGGTTTCACATTTCATCTTCGTGGCATTTTTTTTTAACACGCGTTTCCTTTGAGGCCTTACACACACATACTTTTAACACATGGATCATGGCCCCACTGACCCACCCATGAGCATGGTAATAATACACGTAACCAGTCTGAAAAGTGTATAGGCAACTAAAAAAAAAAAGGCATGAAAATGGATTGCGTAGATCTGATGGCGATGACGTGTACTTGCCCTGCTCGTATTGCGCCACATTTTTTATTCATATTTCCCATCAGCTCTTACAGCCTGGAGGGAAAAGGTCAAGCAACTAAAAACGTAGTTAAGTGTGGACTGTTTAGCTATTTTTCCACCACCCAAAATGAGAAAAAGCACTATTAATTCTGAATTCTGTCAAAAAAATATCATTCAGAAATGGGGTGTGTCAACTATTTTACATAAGATTCAGGTAAAATGAGCATTATTGTCTTTTTGTATTGATTAAGATAAAAAAAATCTGCATGTGACTACAAAATGAAATGAGTCTAATACTTCATACTTTCCAATGTGCTCAAGATACATTAGCTACAGTTGTGCATGTGACAACATGAGGATTAATCTATGATAATCTAGTTATTACGGCTCAAATGAGGAGTTATTTCAGGAGGACTGGCAAATGAAAATATACCACATAGGAATCGATCACAGGGCACTCACTCCTTAAACTGCTTTTAGGATAAAGAACCATCCCAAGTAAATCAGATGTAGGATAAACAACTATCAAGACAGTGGACTGAACAAACTATTAAATGAATTGTTGTACATTTGTTGTGCAACTTGGAAATGTTGAACAATGTCAGACCAAAATGTTGCAAGAAATGATAACCACCGCTCCCAGCCTAAAAGCCACCATCCAATTACCGTATTTTCAAGACTATATGGCGCACCTCATTTAAAGGCGCACCGTCAATGAATGACACATTTTATTTTTTCCATATATAAGGCGCACTGCGTTATAAGGCGCACTGTCTATTTTGGAGCAAATTTAAGACTTTTAAGTGCGACTTATAGTCATGAAAATACGGTAATACATTTTTCAACCTTAATTCTGAGTTCCAGTCCAGTGTTATGGTGGACCTTCAGGATCCAACTGTCCTCAAATCAAGTTGTCCTGTAAGACAGCGGCTTAAAATGTTGCCTCCAGACAAAACCTTTCCACAGAACAGTGGCCTAGCACACAAACACCCTCAATCAGTCTTGTTCATGCTCAGTGTAGCGGCACTTTCTAGAAAAGTGGAGCAGAACAACGCTATAAAACTTCTGGGTATATCCCAACTCACGCGTTCAGGTAAAGCCTGGTAATTTTTGAATTTGACCAATGTACTCCGTCAATTTGACGGAATGAATTGGCAATGTCAGCAAAGTCCTTCATGACATGTAACCTTCTCCACTCTTCTTTATTTATCTGACCATTCATCAAGGCTGAAGCCCATTTGTTCCCAGACAATGCCTCAATGATTGTTTAAACTGCTGTTGCTGCATGCAAGGAGCTGGCCACCCTAGTATGCCCAAATGGTGAGCAGATGTCCAAGTTATTTAACAAACAGTAGGTAATTCAAATCATTACTGGCATCTGAAGCATGCTTGATACCGTTAGAACGGCAGTATTAAGATGACGACACATTCGATAAATGAAAAATGACTTGATGTTACACTGATCACCATCACAACATTAGCTAGACATCTAAAATTGACCATCATCCAACATTGCATAGTGAGGATTTGAAATATACAATGTGGATACTGACATGACCGGACGTTTGGTCGCCGGTCAAATGTACTTAGATATTAAACAGTACTTATATATTAAAATCTCTTTCTTAGATATTAAACTCTCTCTCTCATGAATATAATTTTAACCAAAAGACCTGCGACCAAACATCCGGCGACCAAACGTCCGGCGACCAAACGTCCGGCGACCAAACGTCCGGCGACCAAACGTCCGGCGACCAAACGTCCGGCGACCAAACGTCCGGCGACCAAACGTCCGAGCACCGGATACAGAGGGTCACTGAGAAATCAAAAGTATCATCTAATTAATGGTGTTGCCATTAAAAATATTTTTCTCTTTCAAAAATAAGGAAATATCTGAACATTTTGAACAACTGTATGGCCAAACAATAGCATTTTGCCATTGCATTGTGATAAGAGCAGGTGATATCACAAAAGCCTATCTGAGGAGTGATGGACATTATGACATAAGACCTTAATATTTCATCACACGTACAAACATTGCCACAGCTGAAGTTAAACAGCAATATCTGCTGCCTCAACAAGAAATACGGCTTGAGCTTTGTCAACATAACGTGAACACGCGCACACTAGCTTTTGTCATACATCAACTGAAGGAAAAGTCTTTGAAATGCTTGATCTTTCATGTTGACAATCCCAAATTATATTTAAAGTGTTCTTAATAGATCAACGATACACAAACTAGATTGTAACCTGGGAATCGGCAGAATCAGAATGGTCATTGACGGTGACGGACATCCAATGCATTTTAACTGATAGTCAATGCTAGCCATTTAGTTCATAGTCCATTTGGATTGGGAGATGGGTTTGTAAAATATCCAGTCAAATAGATTGTACATCCAGTGCCATTAATAGCAATCAAACATGAGCTAGTTTGTCCAGTTTAAATGAATTTAACATCTATTTTTGTCAATGGCATTTACCTCTGCAATGGAATTTTTCCGGCTTCTTGTCTCTATTTTGCCTTTACTAAGATAAAGGCACATGGATTTATGCAACAGAACAAGACAGATTTAAAAGAGAGGGATGGGATTCAGTTTAGTTGAACATTGTTCTCATTGGGGTTCGAATTTGGGTTAGGTATTGCACGTTTGCATTGTTTCAGGGCATCGTCCGGAAGAGTCTGAAAGTTCATTCAACTCCATAATGGTGACTTCCTCGGGAAACGCTTGAAGTTTGGACTTAAAAGACATGGTTGAACTTTTAGGAATTGGACAGAATACCCACGAAGGCCAAAAATCCCTGAACTAACTGGCTCACTTTGTGTGTGCGTTAGGGACTATGTGCGCGTGTGCGTGCATGTGTGTGTTCAGCTTTAAGACGAGGAAGACTACGCTTGTCACAGCGAGAAGTAGGAAGATTAGCTACTGGATAGCACAACCAATAGTGGCGGCAGCCGTCGGGCATAAAATGGACAGCGGTTACTATAGTCCCCAGTCCACCTCCCTGGTAGAGCCCAGAAAAAGTCAAGTCGCCCCTTTAAAAACTAAACCCAGCCCACAGTACATGTGCAACTAGCCGGCTTTTTTTGTATTGTTGACGCTGCCTCGGAAGAGGTGAGCTCGCGGAGGAGTTAGCCAGCTAACATTAGCTCCCCCGCACAAACAACAACAAGCAGTCACTTTAGCTCGTATGTTCAAGGCACACGTGAAATCACAAGAGCCACAATATATACTTTGGGTGAGGGTCATTTACCCCCCAAAAAGTAGTAGGTTAGTAAACAATAGCCAGAACCGAGTCCGAAATGGTGACCTGGCGGCTCCCCCTATGAGGGACAGCCGTCATCTTCACCGAGGGAGCAGCAACTTTGAAAAACATCCCGTTTTTACAAAGCCAAACTTGAACGCAGCAAACCGGAGGACTAATGTTTACCTTTTCCGTCCCCCTCCCGAGGGGAAAATGGTCGAGTCGGAACTCAGTAACGTAAACGAACCGGCCCACGACCGGAGCTTGTCGCCGGCGAGGAAACGTTATAATCCCGGCTCCATTTCACCACTTCCAACGCACGAGAGAGCCGTTCCAGTAAGCGCGACAAGCTTCGGAAAATACCAAAAAGAAAGCATTTGACTAGAGTGGGGTGCCCCCTCCCTTTCCTCACGGCTCAACCTTTGGCTCTGCGGAGAAGTGTTACTTTTCAACAGCCCATCAGCTTCTTTATCGTCACAGATAGGTGGAGGAAGAACTGGCTCCTTTCGACGAGACCGAATAAAAGGCTCCCCTCGAACCACTCCGTAAAAAAAAAAAACTTCGGCCCCCCTCCAACCCCCCCTCGCCGTACACACAGACAACTTACTCGGTAGCTTTGTCGCCCGTACGTCGCCGATGGTCGCCCAAGGAATGTTTAATCTCCTGTTAACCTGGATAAATGGTTGCTTTTTTTAAAAAATCAAGGGGATATCCTCTTTTTTTCGGCCCTCCCCGCCGCTGCCGCCGCCGCGTCTGTTGCCAAATAATGCGCCTCAACACACATGGAGCCGCTGCGTCCTCTTTAGTGGGCATGCGCACCTCGGCATACCAGGGCGACGGGATCACATCATGTAAGCCGATGACCACCAAGTCCCAAGGTATAGGGAGGATGAGCAAAGTCAAAGACCCCCTACAACCAACCCCACCACTTATCCTGGGTGTCCCATGGGTGATTTTTCTCCAGTCTCCAAACCAGGGGTGGGCAAACTTTTGGGCCCAGGGGCTACATTGACTTTAAAAATGTGACAGATGGGCCGGGTCAGCACAAGATACGATACATATAAAAAAGTGCATCCGTTAACAGTACATATGACACAAACAGAAAAAAGGACTAATATATTAATATACTCATCATTAAAGTCAAAAGTATAAAGTACAAAGTCAAGTCAAAAGGAATGCATTAAGAAATATTAAAATGTGATTTAAAAAAAGATAGAGGGGCTGGGTTAGGGTTAGCACGTTGGCCTCATAACTAGCAGGTCCCGGCTTCAAATCCAGGTCAATCCATCTGTGTGGAGTTTGAATGTTCTCCCCGGGCCTGTGTGGGTTTTCTCCGGGATACTCTGGTTTCCTCCCACATTCCAAAAAAAACATGCATGGTAGGTTGATTGTTACAATAGGAGGTTATAATGCGACAGTAATACAGCAAAATGTTCCTCTGATACAAAGGACAAAGAATAAAGTCAGGAAGAAATGACTAAACTGGCTATACTGCTCAACTGAGCCAAGAAGCTTAGCTGGATCATCAACTTGTCAAATATGGAAATAATGTTGTGTTAATTGCTCCAGGGTGTAAAACAACTATTCTCAAGCTCACACCAAAAGTTTCATTTTATGTTTCAGTTTATGTTTCATATGTACTGTTAACGGATGCACTTTTTTATATGTATCGTATCTGGTGCTGACCCGGCCCATCTGTCACATTTTTAAAGTCAATGTGACAAAACAATATCAGAATGCAAAAAAATACATGTAACACTTTAGCAGTAGTAACAAAACCCTCCTATATTTCAAGGCACCAAAGATAACGTTCAACAACAGCTCGTACTTTTAAATATTTGTATTGAAAATACTTTGTCGTCAATTAGACAGCCTAGACATGACCACTTACTAGCTTTCCTCCCGAGCAATTCTCTGCCAGGCCTTGTTTAACAGCAACTGTCTTTACTTCCTTATAATTCTGGAATGCACGCCTAATTAGATTCAGGTATGGCGACTGAATTGGCCACTGCGTCACTTACATTCGAATTCTTTGCCTTTAAAAAATTCCTGTCTATACAGAACACTTTTTGAAGCATTTTGAGCGAATATGAGCAAATAATATTGCCCCAAAACGTTTGAAAGACTGATTTTCTACCATTTCCCACCATCCATAAGTATAAGGGAACCAGTTGGGTTTGATTTAAAGGCAAGATAACACATTGAAAAAATATTTATTTTTATACTTGGCCAAATTGAAATGTGAGAAAAAGGGGAAAGCTTTCCCAACGGTGGCGCCAGGCTTTTTGATTTTTATCTCTATAGGAGAACATCCCCGAAGATGAAGCTATCCACAATCCGACTATACTATAAATCTGATGGTAGCAGAAGAAGTCAGCATAAGCACTGGAGTGTGAGGGGGGCCACTGTTCTCTAACAGGTGGGGGTTGGTGCCTTTGAGTGCTTTGTCAGCTTCATTTTGCCATCCTAAGCTTCTCTTTAGATGATGCTGTGTCATCAGGTCTGATTGTCTATGGCTTCTCATCACGTCGCACCATCTCCTGAGGCCATACGTTAAAGTGTATGCTTCGCTAGGTATAACTTTTGCTCTTTTAAAGATCAATATATATATTTTTTAAATAAAGTTCTACACAGGTTGGGCAGATGTTAGAAAAAGTTTCGATGTCTCGAGAATTTTTTCACTTGAACTGGGGTGTGTAAACTTTTCATATTTACTGCTCATGTATGTATCTTGTTTCACTGAAGGATGGTTTTGTGCTGAGTCATTCTTAGGAATGTAATTACTAGGGCTGTTTTTATAAGATTCTAGATGGCTAAATTGCTAATTTTGTATGTAAAAATGTTGGTGGACTGGAGGGGAAAAAGTCAATAAAAGTCTAAAAGATACAACTTGGAAAGTGTGTTGATTTTGAAATTTCGTTACATGAGTAATGAAAGTGTTGGCTAAGATAATAAGATAATTGCTTTGGTAATGACCTCCCAATAGTGATGGTTTGTGTCCTACTGGTGGACATAATAACTGGAAGAACTGGAAAGTTCAGGAAGTTGAAGAGATGGTAAAAGTACTCACACTTTATCCTTAAATAAGAGTTAGAAATGTCTAACAAATGGCTCTGGGAAAAGTACTGATTCATCTCTTGTAGAGTGAAAGCTAGACTTTAATGTTCTTTTTACTCGATAGGAATAAAAATGCCACTCAAAAATCATTTCTCTCTTTATTCAAAATTAAAAAGTGAAGGGAACCAACAACTGTATTCAAATCAAGTACAATGCAAAATCTACTCAAGTGTGACAATGTAGTAGTATTTGTACTTTGTTCCTTTCAGAAATTGTTAAATCTTTAATGAGGAATATAAAAATTTCATTTTCTTAATGCCAATAGATGGTGCTGTGTTACAGTTGTTTTTTATACACTATCAGAAGTAGCATCTAAAATATTTACGCATTGCCATTACTACAGTCATTACCACCATAAAAATGCATTAGTACATAAATTCCAAGTGTCTTAGATATAACTAAGACAAAGTTTGAACATTGATAGTTTGTTTTAGGCAATTACTTGTGTAATCACAAAAAAATACTACTAATATATATATTTCAAGAAATACTTATCTGAATCCAGTACCAAACAACTAGTACAACTAAATGGTCTCAGTACAACACTAATAACGGCATATTCTATTCATTTGAATGGTGATTTGAGTTGAGAGCTCGGTTACAATACAAAATAAATTCGTAAGTCAATGCACTGCTGCTTGTAGATGAGTTTTTTTTCTTGGTCTCCTGCTGCTGGTATGTCAAAGCTCTATATTTAGTGAAATCAACTTTAGAGAAAATTACTGGATGGAAATATGTCACTAATTGGAATGTTTGTGCGGAGGCCTAATGGCTGCCGGGAGCAAGACGACAGAGTTAAAGTTAATCCTCGTAAAATGTCATGACAATGAAGGCAGGAAGAGGTTAGTGCAGCGACGAGGAGCAACGGCTCACTATTTGGCAGGAAATGGCTCTTCTCGGCTGCGTCCAAGAAAGCCTCAGGCGTCCCAGAAGTTCAAACTCATGACGAACAGGCTCCACCCCCTGGTGACGTGAGGGTCCTGCGCCCTCGTCGACCTGCTAGAATCATGACAAGACAGCTTCTGGTCGCCATATGATGTTCTATGTATAATATCATCAATTGATGAATGGACCAATTAATGACATGAATGCCCCAGTGACAATTATCCATTAGTATTTTATTCTCAGACCTATAAAATAAGGTCAAATCAAATATTCCTGGTGAAGGAAATTTGGTTGTTGTAGCAATAAGCAGAGTTTTGTTTCACAATAATTGAATTGAATGGTTTTATTGTCATGATACAAGTATAATGAGATTTAAAGCTAAACCTTGTTCTTACATATAATACATTTTTTCTTCATGCATTCCTATGGGAAATGTTACTATATCAAAATGTTTATCAAATATTGTGCTCACATACTTTAGGACACAGGTACAATGATGAATCTTTAGAATTAGAGAAAAAGTTAGATTACTAAATTTAAAGGTTTGAATTTATTTGAATTCATTACCTTATAAAGTGCCTTGTTCTTGTACAATTTCTACCTATTTATTCATTAAATTATGTTTATCTGGTCTTTATATGAACCATGTATGTGATTTTGACTCATAATATTTTTGCCACAATTAAAAATTCAAAACCATTAAAAAAAACTATGGAACATTATATTTGTGTGTGTTTTAACCGAACACATTCAAGTGTAGGACCATTTTACGGAGCCGGCGATTCACTAAAAGGGATCGGAAAGAATTACTTAACGCACACACGACCAACAAACAGAGTTATATTCCGTAAACTGCGTAAATTCTCCGTAGTGCTTTCACTATACTGCAAGGAGTGACAGGGCGGTATCAAACATTCTTGTTTTGGTAGTAGAAATCTATTATTAAGCAACGTTTTCCAGCGATAGCCACTTCAAAATATATCAAAAAGCTATAGCCATAGCAGATAATAACTGGAGTGAATTAAAAATGGCTCTACGGAGGATTACCCAGGAAACATTTGATGCTGCAGTAAGAGAAAATGTCGAGGAATTTGAGATGGATCCTGATGAGGCTTTAAAGGACGCTGTGGACCAGTTTCAATCTCAAGGTATTTTTATCAAAAAAAATCAAAATAAGAACATGCAATTGAATGCAGAATTTTCTGAATCATAACAAGCATTTTTGATTGAACATAGTTACCCAGTTATAGCCTTTCCACAACAGAATATAAACGTATATTCTCCAAATATATTGGTAATATATGGTATTTGTATTCCTGGTTTTCCTATTAACAGTTTAATTAATGCAGGTGTGGACCTCAGCTGTATCGTTAAAGCTGTACCTGCCGAACCATCAGATGACAAACAACAAGAGCAAACACACAAAATATTACAGGTTGATGGTATTCTATGGAATTTATTAAGCCTCTATGCACTGCCCATCACTTTCTAATGTTATGTTTCATCCATTTTTTTAGACCTTGGAGTCCCTCAGTCTTGCACAAGAATCGGAAAATGTCACAAAAGCTGCGGCAGAAGTCAAAAGTTTCACCGAGCAATGTTTACATGGATTTGCTGAAAGATACCTGGCGGGGCAGAAAGGCGCTTATCCCATCATTCTAAGCCAATGCCAAAAGAGCCTGGGAGAGAAGGAAGCCATTTTGGGTGCTGTGACCGCTTTGGCTGCACTTACTGATGGACAACCAGATTTGTTGGACGTAGAAGGAAAGGGTTTTCTTTTGGACGTTTTGAAAAAGCATCACGCCGATTCGTCAATAACGCGAGCTGCAATTTCCACCGTGCGCCATTGTTGTCTGAAACATGAACAAAATAGACAGGATTTGGTCAAAGCGGGTGTCCTGCCGCTTCTGACGGACGCCATTAAACAACATGGTGGGTGTGCTGATGTGGTTAAGGAAGCCGCCGGAGCGCTAAGGTTCATGACCTTTGACGATGATATCCGAGTTTCGTTTGGGCAAGCTCACGAGCACGCCAAGATGATTGTTCTTCAGCATAATGGCCTCAAGGTCTTGATTGAGTCAGCAAAAGGTGAAAAAATGTTTAATTGTAGGAAATTATGTCAATTTAAGGCATGTTTCACGAAGTGATTTTGTGAGGGTAATATATATGTAATGGTTTTCTTTCTATCCTCAGCTCACAGCGACAATACCTCTGTTCTAAGTGAGCTGTGTGCTACTTTATCCCGATTGGCTGTGAGGAATGAGTTCTGCCAAGATATCTGTGACTTGGGTGGCTTGAAGCTCATGATGACACTACTAGCAGACAGTTACGAGTCAGCGGTACCAAAACAAAGGTTTATAAAGATCTGTTATTTGTTCACATTGTCACTGGGTTGTTGTCGTTTTTGTTTTTTGCCCTCGCAGGAGTTGGTGCGACAAATCCTGAGCGCAATTCGAGCCGTGGCTGGAAATGATGATGTGAAAGACGCTGTTGTAAAAGCAGGAGGAGTCCAACTGATTGTTATCGCCGTAAACAGACACATGACGGTATCTGCGGTGAGTTATGGAGATGTGTGTGGTCACCAGAGTATGGAAAAGTGTTAAGACCTACTGCATGCATGCATGTACATCTATGTGTATGTATGTGTATATATGTGTATGTATGTATATATGTGCTTATATATATGTATGTGTATGTATGTATGTATATATGTGCTTATATATATGTATGTGTATGTATGTATGTATGTATATATGTGCTTATATATATGTATGTGTATGTGTGTATGTATGTATATATGTGCTTATATATGTATGTATGTATGTATATATGTGCTTATATATATGTATGTGTGTATATATGTGTATGTACACTGTGTATATATGTGCTGATATATATGTATGTGCATGTATGCATGTGTATATGTGTGTATGTACACTTATGTGTATATATGTGCTTATATATATGTATGTATACCTCCAATTCAAAAGAAAATGGTGTTCATGTAACATGAGTTTGTCTTTTGTCCATTTGAATCTCTGTTTTCAGGTCTGCGAGCAGGGTTGTGCTTGCCTGGGCGTCCTTGCTTTACGCAAGCCCATCAACTGCCAAGTCATCATGGAGGAAGGAGGAGTCTTGGCAGCAGTGCAGTCTATGAAGGTTCATCCTGACGTTCTAAATGTGCAGGTAAGCCTGACCACTCATCCATCCTTTCCCGACATACTTTGATTTATATTCCCTTTTGTGTATTCTAAACAGAAACAGGCTTGCATGCTGCTACGAAACCTGGTTTCACATCAGCCCAACTATAGCCAACTCATTCTGGAGATGGGGGTTGAGGCCTTGATATTGCAAGCATTAAAGACCCATCAGGATTGTGGGGATATTGCCAAAGCTGCCCTCAGGGATTTGGGCTGTAAAGTGGAATTACGGGAGTTGTGGACCGGCAAAGGTGGCGGCATCACCAACTGAAGTGGGAGGAGAAAGTCATGTTATCATCATGTTATAAGTGTGTCATGTTTTTAAGCAAACAATTCCATTTTATTTGGGTTCATAGTGCCTCTTTGAAATAATAAAATGGTTGCCAAATGTCAATACATCTTGAAAAAACCCATAAACAAATACTAATAAGATCCAAATATTATGTTGGGTCATTTGGCAATTGAATTTTAAGGTAGATTCATTGAGGCCTCATTCAAAAAAAAAAAAAGCCATGATAGTGTTTTGGTGTTTTATTTTCTTTTGATACATTTTTCACGAGTCTTATTTATCTGTGCTATGCAAGGTATGTGAATTCTCCACCCTGCAGATTGCATCTTTTTTTAAACGCTCAACCTTTATTGAACTGGTGCATGTTTTACATTATGAAGTGTCACTTGGTACACTATTAAACAAAACTGTTAGCCAAAATAAATACTGAAATAAAGAAGTCATGTTGTACTGAAAAAATCTACTCTGTATGAAACTAAATCTAATTGTCTCCATATTTTGAAAAGCTGTGGTTGAAAAAAATAAAATCAATTGTGCTGAAGTAAACTGAGATATTTATATCAAAGATACCCATATTATGCATCACATAGTTAACACAATTGACATTTACTTAAACTCTTCTGAGCCACCACAATATTTCAACATCAAGACATAAAGTTCAAAGTCAAACGATTCCTAAATTCTACTTCCACTTCTACTTGACGCCCCTCCATCTGTCCTATCATGGAACGCCTGGCCCCAATAACACTACACTTCCCAGAATGCCTCAGCCTTCCACACTACTACTTCCAACTGGCTTGTTTGGGCTTGTGACAGGAGGATCGCCAACAGCAGCATGGACGATGGCAACCACTCAAAGTCACCATCGCACCGTTGAAAAATAGAACCACTTATAAGTTAGTCTCCGCGTTACTCTGTTTAAATTAAGTTAAGACCAACGCATGCAAGGTGGCATTAAAATTAAAGTAAACAGTTGTGCAGCAGCAAGCTACCGGCTAGCTAGCATTACCTAACCAAATGTTTGGCTAACTTTCATTCTCGAGGGAAGCGTCGAGAAATTTATATTTTCCGACTGAAAAGTACTCGCTGAAAAATTAATTCAAAGCTGTGCCAGTGTGAAATCAGGTAAGGAACTGCTTGAATATCATTGTAATATTATTGTATTATTAAAGATCAGGTGGATGAACAACATGGTGCTTTAACGTCTGATAGCTTAAAAACAGGGTAGCATAACACCCATTAAGAAAGCTTTGTATTGTTAAGTTTGTGTCAGAAAAAGTTCTAATACTCCTGTCAATAATGATATTTATTTGAATTAATTGTTTGAAAAGATACCTAGAAAGATATGTCCATGACATGGCTTCTGACGATACTGTTTCAACGTATAATTCAACTAAAACGCCATTATATAGCTTCTTTTTAGTATGACAATTGACTCTGAAACTTCTCTTGGCAAAATTAGCTGGTGTCCTGAGAGGTTAAAGATGATAAATAAGTAATGAATACCTGCATAATGATTCGCTTACTTAAAAAAAACAATAGTTAATCAGAGTGAGTTAGGTTACTAGTAGTATAGTCAATGTTCTTTCCATGCAACTCATGACACAAACTTGTGTTAAAAGCATAACCTTGTAGTGAGCAAGGCAGCCTGCATGTTTGTAGTTCTCATGGAGGCCATCTACCCGACACCTTTCACCTACAAGTCAACAGTTGTGTTCTTCAGATATTTTAGGTTCCAAATTTGCTCGGGATCTTGTTTCACAGTCAACGTAACAAATGCACATGAGTGTCCTATTCCAAACTACAACAGTATTTGTCTTCTAAAAATGTATTTAATAATTACTATTGGTCAGAAATGTTACTTTTTAAACCTCAAGAAGTTTGCTCTAATTTGAGTTTGTTCATAACAGCCTTGGGCAATCAATCAAAATGATTGCAGCTGGATTTCCTGTCAGCCCAAATAGATTGTATACTTCTTTCTATTGGCATCAATGGCATGTTAAGTTATTATTCCTTCTGACCCTATATAGTACTCTTCAGCCCCCAGAGCGACTGCCCTCTGGTGGTGTGATTTATGAGTGCGTCCCGAGGAGGCAGTGTATATAGTCCCCGGGAATGGGGAGTGAAGTCCAGGATCAACATGCAGCACTCACTCAGGGAGAAGTGCTGCCACGGGCTTCCACGCAGTCTGAAGTGAGCTATATCATGATTATATGCTCAATTGTACTTTTAGAAATTATTCATTACTATAAATCAATGCAAAGACAATATATTACACTCCATACATAGTCCACAAACATATTAGGTAGTTGAGTAAACTCTAAAGTGACCTTTTTCTTACTGCCCAGGGCTTGAAGCAGACCCGTTCTGTCATCAACTCACTCTTCTCAGGAGCTTTGGCAGGAGCTGTTGCCAAAACAGCTGTTGCTCCGTTGGACAGGACTAAAATCATCTTTCAAGGCAAGATGAATGATGGGATGGTCTAAATATGGAAACTGTTTGTTATTTTTAGATTCATTGGGGATTGAGTCGCATATACATCTGGTTTATAGCTCCGGTGGATATTTAAAAAAACAACAACTTTTGACCCTATTCATTTGACCTGTAGCCCGTATAACTTGAACAAAGTTCTTTAGATATTTTATGACTTTGGTCCTGGTATTCACAAATAATTGAGAGGCGACTTTGTCTTTTCAGTGTCTTCAAATAGATTCTCAGCAAAAGTAAGTTTGAGTTAATCAAGTATTTCTGTTGTGCTAAATTTACCACTTATTAATGTGAACTATTAAATTGACAAATGTTGCATTTCAGGAGGCTTACAGATTAATCTACCGCACATACCTTAAAGATGGTTTATTCAGTCTATGGAGGGGCAACTCTGCCACCATGGTGCGAGTCATCCCATATGCTGCAATCCAGTTTTGTGCTCACGAGCAGTACAAAAGTCTCTTGGGAGACTACTATGGCTTTCAGGGCAAGTGAGTGCAAGCTTTATTTATTACAAATCAAATTTGTCAATCTGCTATGGTTGTGTATTTGACCTCTTGACCTTTGACCTTTGATCCAGGGTCCTCCCTCCACTGCCAAGGTTACTGGCTGGCTCAATGGCTGGTACCACTGCAGCCATGATAACGTATCCCCTGGACATGGTGCGAGCACGCATGGCTGTCACACCAAAAGAAATGTAAGGCCATTTAGTACATGTGTAACATACTATATTTTCTCTTGTATAAGACGGACCCCCAAGTCACAATTTTCAACTCCATATTCATGGTTGTAATATAGAGTACAAATATTAGTATAGTAATAGTTGTCACATTAACTCATTTCTAAACATGGCAATTTACACTTAAAGAAGTTGCCAGGTCTGTTTATTGCATATAGGAACAATTCAATGTGTTTCTATTTTAGGTACAGCAATATCCTTCATGTTTTTGTGCGGATTTCCCGGGAAGAGGGACTGAAGACTCTGTATCGAGGTTTTACGCCCACCATATTGGGTGTCGTCCCTTATGCTGGTCTCAGCTTCTTCACCTACGAGACACTAAAAAAGGTTCACGCAGGTAAAGTCTTTATTTTGTGGGTGCAGATTCTTGATTTTAGGCAATAATGTCGCCATCTTTTGCAGAGAGAAGTGGGCGTCCGCAGCCCTACACGTTTGAACGCCTGGCCTTCGGGGCCTGCGCCGGCCTCATTGGTCAGTCGGCGTCGTACCCTCTGGACGTGGTACGACGGCGCATGCAGACGGCGGGGGTCACGGGTCACACGTACGGCACCATATCCGGCACCATGAGAGAAATTGTTGCCGAGGAGGGCGTTATTCGAGGACTCTATAAAGGCCTCAGCATGAACTGGGTCAAAGGGCCCATTGCGGTGGGAATCAGCTTCACCACCTTCGACCTCACTCAGATTCTCCTGAGGAAGCTGCATGAGATGGGCTACACGTCTCGGTAAAGGTGAGAAATCTGAATTTTTGGATGTTAGCCTACTTTTTAGGGTTCAGGGAAAAGTGAGCGTGGAGTTTTTGTCAACCAGGCAAACGCTCACAACGACGGTAGGTGGTCATGTGTGTCAAAGTGCAATATGTTCTGTAGTTTGTTTTTGTTTTCTGTATACTTGTGGGTACGCTAAACTGAGACAGTAAGTGTAAATGTTCAATACACCCCAGGGAGCTGCCTGATCTGTATAAAAGCCATGCCTACCAATCCAATGCAAACTTATTTAGGGTCCATGTTAAAGCTTTCATGTCATATGAGATTAGACCGTGAATGGGTTTTACGTGAAAGATAAAAGTGGAATGAGATTTTGAATTGAGAATGTAACTCTTGATACCCGTTGGCTGTGTAGTTACATCAATAACAAGTTGTAGTTTTTTTGTATTAAATATACAGTGGTACCTCTACTTACAAAATGAATTGGTTTCTTAACTCGGATTTTTTGTAAGTAGAGTTGCACCTGTATTTTAATTAACCTTTTCACCAATTTGGTATCCTACAAGTGCAATCAGTGGATTGCAGTCAGGTGCTTCTTGTTTTCTGCTCCCCTCGAGAACCAGTTGGCCCAGTCAGAAGCACCTGACTGAAAATCACTGATTGTACTTGTTGGATACTCGATTAGCAACAAAGGTGGAATGATTTGCCCACCCCTGGATTTATAGCACAAAGCACAAAAGTTGGCAGACTAGATATATGAATTTAATTCATCCCATAGAATAAAATGAAATGATACAACTATAGGAAAGCACATGGTTTACACTTTTTTGATGAAAGTCCAGGTTCATTTCTCAGCTCACCTTACAAAAATGTGCATGTTAGAATATGTGAGGTATCAAAATTTGGTTCTTTGTCTCTTATGTGTGCCCTGTGATTGGTCAGTCCAAAGTCTACACCAACCTCTCCTTATGTTTTTTATTCCTTTGATTTGAAGTTTGTGCCTTAATTGTAAATGAACACCACCCAGTTTACTGAGTACTCACATGAATTCATCATGGTTGTACTGTGTCATATCACTGACTTGTCATAGTTTCGTATTGTGACCATTTGACTGACATTTTTCTCTCTTAACTGACCGATTCCTAAAACTGAAATACCACATTGTTAGCGAAGAGGCATGAGAGAATTACATCCCATCAGCATTAGCATATTTTCTTTTTTAGGTACTTGTTTTATGGCCAATTTTTCTCAAAGGGAAAAACCTGACTGACCGGTTGGTCTGTGTGGGCCACTAAAGTGTCTTTTAAATGTGAGAAACAATCTTAACATCATTTAGATAGCAGCCTATTTACACTACTGAGGCGTTTATATAATGACTTTACATCAAGAAATGTGAATCTGAATAAGATAACACAACTTTAATTTGTATCTTTTTATGGATAGTTCATAACTGGGGTTCTTAGCCATAAACAACTGAGAATCCTAACACCAATTATGTCCTAATTACAACCAGAATGATAACCTTTCCTAATTTTAGTTTTCATATGAAATATTCTGGTCTAGATACTTGAGAAATTTCAAGTTTTAAGACTTAAAATATCAAGCCGGCTTTGACACCATTCTATTTGGTCCTTAGCTATGATGGCACAAAAATTGCCTTTTTTAAGTTTGTATTTTTATCTCAGCAGCTGCAAAAATGAAACTCATAAGTCGTGACTAAAAAGTGCCTAGCGACAAATAGGTAGCATGTTACAATGACTCGGCAACTTTGCAAAACAAAACATATTTTTTTGGAAGGTCTGCTGCTGGAAGTGTCTTTATTTGGACTATTTTTTATTTTATACCAGTGTTTTGTAACCCTGATCAATCAGTTTGTGCCGTTTGAAAGTGTTTGTAATGCTAATATGTCATAAACCTAGCTAAATGATGCAAATTGAATACCTATATTAATATTCCTGGCACCCTCAAAGTTGATGTGAAATCTCGTTTTAACAATGACCTCATGAAATACTAACAAAATTACATTTTGCCAATTTAAGTGATGAATTATTTTATTGTCAGATAAACATAGTATTTACTGTTACCACACAATTTTCATAGCAACAAATATCGCATGGTCAGGCTTGCATGAAGTTGTTTAACAAGCAGTTTCGTCAATTTTAAGTGAATTGTGCCATCTGAGTGTTAATGTGCCTGCTTATCCACTCTCCATTCATTCAGATTGACTTTTTTGCAAATGTCAAATAAAATGGGTTTACTAATTATCCTTTTTTATCCTCTATCTTGCAATCGAATAGAGTGAGTTGATGGTGCGGCATGACTGACTGTAATTGAGTAATATGGCCGCTAGAGGGACGCCCAACCTTCGAAACGTATCAGTTGCCCTATGCCATTTTAATAATGGTCGTTAGATGGTGCTATAAGCGCAACTTTTTCAGGCCTCTGCACGAAAGGTTGTGACAAGAGTCCAATTTGTTCCCCTCGACGCTTGAACTTGAACCTTGACTGAATGAATCATTCTAAAAATCCCAAATTTAACACTCCATAATACGCTAGCCACGAAGTTTGTAACCATTATTCACTTATTTGTTACTCGTAAATAAAATCAAATAAAATAACAGTAATAATAATAATAATACTAATATATAATAGTAACTAATAGTAATACATTTTGCGTTGAATTTTTACCTTAAATGACAAATGATGTGAACAAATGGAGTATAAAGTCAGAGTGTAAAAAGAGGAAAAATGTGCTATTTGGTGCTTATTGTGAAGAAGGCCAGGATGCAGGAGAGTGTTTCAGAAGATGTGGTTGCTATAGATACTTGGCAATATGCCAGAGGGAAGCAGGGACAATTTGCATTTATTCACATCCGCGTTTTCGTCTCTCTCTCTTTCTCTCTCGCCCACACACACACCTCACATTTTATCAGTTTATTTTTATTTACACTAATTCCCCCCCTCCTTTATATACACCGAACTACAGAGTCCACGTAGCCCGATTTTCTTTCACTATTATGGACCGTTTTGTTTCAAAAACATAGCAATTTCTTTTTACAATTAGAAATATATATTGATTTTTTTTTAAAATGGACATTTAAAAAGACGTTTATATCTTACATTTCAAATTTTGATTCAAATACAGTTCTGCGTTAAATTTTTAAAATGCTAAATGTGTATCCTCCACAATTCAGAAAAATTGGGATCAAATGGGCCCTCTTTTATTTATTTTTTGGCGTAATAGTATGTATTTGTATTTGGTGTTACCTATTTTTGATATTGCACTAATGTTGTCATGTTTCCAATGAGTGGCCATATTTGATCATAATTAGATTCAAGATTATAAGCACATTTTTGTCCATTTTCAAATCTTTCTTACAGGGTCAATGTAGTATATGTTTCAAAGAAGAGATTCTCTCAATGTGTACAATTGCTTGCTTAAACATTAAGACAAATAGTGCAATTTGTTTCACCAA